>NW_027204183.1:0-37397 GCF_024711535.1 Dipodomys merriami
CATGTGGCCACATGACACAATTACTGATATGAAGACTGTTGACTTGGGGCAGGGATGAGAGAGGATTCCTCAGAATCAATTGTTTGTCTTGTCTCACTGGCATGATTCTCTAAACTTGCAATAGAGATTAAAAGAAAAAAGGGTGATTGGCTCTTAGTTGTATTGTTTAATTTGATTTCAATGCTTTATAAAATTAAGGTTTTTCTTTATCTGTTATGAATTGGATGTGCAGTGACAGCGCTAATGCTCAGACAAATGGCCCACTCTTTTCTTTCTGCAATAGACTTCTGTCAGTGCATTGTAAAATCCTGAGTGCTATCAAGATTGCTTATTAGGTTAATGTTTAAACCACTTTTGGAAATGTATTTGGCTCGTTGGCTGATGCTGTCTAGCATCAAATTATGCTTAGCTTATTTTTTTTCCATGCAGCTCCTGATCCTTAGTGAATTTTATTTGCCATACTAAGAATGCAGGGCAGCACTCTGCACTGGAACTTGTCTCAGCTTTGCTTCTCTCCACTCTTTTCTTTTTCTTTTGCATTTTCAGTTTTTTAAAATTTATGCACAGGTAATTTTTCCAATATGTCACAATAATACAATGGTAATAATGGTGAAAACATTGTTTCTTCTTGTAAGATGCTTATTAAAACTTTCATATTTGTTCCAAGTATTATTTATTTTAATCTTCACTACTGCTGTGATTTAAGTATTTCATTATCCCTACCTTACTAGTGAGTAAATTAAGGCTTTTAGAATTTAATTTATTTTCAGTATTTACACAGCTAAGTTTGCTTTAATTGTTTTAACTTACCTAGAAAAATCATAATTTTAAGAAAGAAAAGGACTGTTCATTTTTTATCACAGAGAATGTCCAATTTCTTGCTTATCATATCTCACACTTGAGGATTTCTTCATAAACTTTACTATCTTTTTGAGCAGGCCATTCAAAATTTTTCTGGCAAATTTAAGTTCACTGTTTATATAAATTAATTTATAAACACTTCATATTTCAATGGTACTATTTTTAGAGGAAGTAAAGAATATGTGTAGATATGAGTCATCTTTCATTTCTGAAGTTCTCAACACTGTCTTTATTCATAACACGGTTCATAAGGCTAATGGGCACCTTCATAGGGTATAAAATTATGTACTCATTTTTATTATACATACTTATCAGCAAAACAAAAGCCATACATCCAAAATGTTAATATACTTATGCATAAACTTATGTTCATGTCAACCCATATATTCAATATTATCTGGCTTCTTTATTGCTGTCTTTAAATAGTTAACATAAGCTTTAATGATTTAGTCACATAATTTAGCTCTTTGATCATACTCTTAAATTATTTCTTGTCTAGAGAACATTCTTTAAACCTCTTCCAAAACCATTTTTTTCTTTCTGTCCTTTTAACTCAATAAAAGTGGCCTTTCAAATTAGTGCACAGCAAATTGATATAATTTGTGACATAGTTTATGTGCACTTGCCTGTTTCCTTCCTGCTTCATCTTTTAGTTCTCCCTGTCTGTCTTCCACGATGGTTTAGTTCAATTAGCTAATTTGAACTATCTTTATCGCCACCCAAGAGCTTTTATTTTTATACTTATTAACCATCACATGGATTAAGAAAACTTCCATGACATTCTAATCACAAAATCTTGCCTTATCCTTAAAATTTGGAATTTCATTCTTCTAATTACTGTCACACCTTCTGGCAGGCCCAGTCTCTGGAGTACTTTCTCCTCCCTGTGTGGCCATTGTAAGCTTCTCATCTCCCCCAACTTTCCTCCAATGATTTTCGTTCAATCAACTAGATTACCAGGAGATCTCAAATGTAGTGACTGTGTGACACTAGCAGTCTTGAGACACACGAAAAACCAAAGTTTTCTTTTGAATCCAAAGCCTGAGAATTACACATTTAGAAAAAAATTACTTTCTTCAGAGTTTCCTCTTTTCCTTTGAGTCTCCAGTGTATTTGATGAAGAATAACACATTAGGAAAGACAACCAGTTCCATACTTAAACTTCTGGGCATGTTCTTTGTAGTGGTTAAAGTACCATTGTCAACAAAAGTCAATTAGAACTTGGGGGGAGAGTATCTTATTATCTACATATTTCTAATATAATCACATTATTTTTATAACAGAGACGATAAAATTTTAGGGGAAAAAAAAGGAGATTTAGTGCTGACGGTTCATGTTGTAGAGTACCTATATAAAAAGGGCAAAACCCTTAGTTCCAACCCCAGAACAAGGAAAAAATTAAAAATGAAATAAAAAACCAAAAGTATTTGATTAAGCAAACAGAAATGAGAAAAAAAGTCAAGGACACAAAACATGGAATGACGGCAGTTTGGGCAGGAATGGTTAAGGATAGGGAATCTTCTCTTATTTAAGAGAATGGAATTATTGGAAGATACATAATAGTTCCAATTCCTTACCTTTTGGAATTCTACCTTACAGAAATGTGAAAAGAACTTCATATATATTGTTTAAAATCCATTAATTGTGTGATTGTTATACAACAATTTAAAATAATTTAGTTTTCAATAAGAATTTAGTATTTTGTAAACAATGCAAAAAGAACAGCCTAAACATTAAAAAATTAAACAGAATGATTTCTTATTTGACAAGTCTTAATTCCAGAAACCCTACAAAGCTAGGTTGAAATTTCACATTTTCTCCATTGATTTTTCTTTCTCAAGCAATAGCTCTTTTGACTACCACCAGTAGATTATTTGGTACATGTTTACAACGTGAATTTCCAGGATATCCTTTCCTGAAATAACATTTGCTTTGCTACTATAAAAGAAATGTATAACCTTCTCTTTGTCATGAACATATACTTAGGACAACTTAGGTGGGATATGAAACAAAAATGAGGAATTTCAAACCCTATCAAATCTATCCAATTACTGTCTAATCAGCCCAAATAATGGAATGTAGATTAAAAAAAGATGCAACTTTGAGATCAGCCAACAGCCGACTAAGCACTTCAGTTTATCCTAGATTGTCTCTAACCCACAGAACTTGGCATAAACCTGTTGTAATCAGTAATAATCAATCTTTGAAATTTGTGCATATCAGTAATACACTAATGTAAATGTATTGCTATGGAAAACAGATTCTTTCATTAGAGATTTTAATACCTAGCATCCTAATGTGACTCCCAAGGCCAGTGTATTTGTTAACATGTTCCACAAATTAGAACAGGAAATGCAAGTCAATATAAAGCATAGATAACTTTAGTATGGTAACTTTAGTATGGTAAGGCTCTGAGATTTCAGCATCATTCCTTACAAACACATTATTCCATCTTTATGGTTAAACATACCCATACCAATTAGAACATCATTTGTTACAGAAATAATATGATAAGATCAGCCAACATTATTGCCAGCATATCTTACTATTTCTCAGGTATAATTATATAGGTCTCCTTCAGATACTTTTTTTTTTAAGTGTTTTCAAATGTGATGTGCATCAAGGCTATTTTCACTTTCAAAATTCAAACACTAAAGCTCAAGTGGATTAAATAAAATTTTTCATGGCCAATGTTGCTGGGTAAAAATATTTATTACCAATTCACCCAATTTGTCTCAGAAAACAAAAATAAATGGACATGTAAAACTGAGTTGACTTCCACTCTTTTATATCTGGTCATTACTATCATCATAATTTTTCAAATTATTTTTGTAGCATTAATGTACTTATGTAAAGCCATGATTTTTTCTCTCAACTTCTGGAAGTCTCATGGCGCCACTGTGGTTTCTATTCAGTGAGCTGAGACACATTCTTCTATAAAATGCATGCATTTAGATTCTAACCCTAGTGTGTGAGCTTACTTGGAGATACAGTCATTGTAGATTTTTTTTTAAAGATACTAATGGGCACTTGTGATGGATGCCTATAATCCTAATTTATCAAGAGGCTGAAATCTGAGAATCATGGTTTCACGGCAGCTTGGGCAGGAAAACCAGTCAGAGTCTTATCCCAATTTATTACTAAAGTCCAAGAAAATGCAGCTGTAGCTCAAGTGGTAGAGCACTAAAAAAAGGAAAATGACCTGACTCTTGAGGTAAAGTACTAGTAAGTTCAAACATAAAATAAATAAAAGTATAGAATTTATCACTGAGTTTTAGGTCAAAGTGAAAAATGCCTTGTGAAAATAGAAAGTTTTGGATAGATTTGTCTATTTTTTATGGAAGGCAAAGGATTGCCTACATTCTCAAGCCAAGAAAGATGGGCAAGAGATTCTCATTGAAAGCCTCTAGATGTAAGCAACTTTACTAACACATTGGTTGCAGTCTCCCAGGCTTTACAATTGTGAGAAGATAATAATTATTTGTTGTTGTAGTCTACTCATCTTGTGGTATTTTGTTATAGGAGCTCAAAGGAACTAGAATGATTAACTTTGACCTAAAATTTACCATGATCATGTTATTTATCAAAAACAAAAATAATGACATAAAATACTTTGACTAATCCCTGCATTTAGTCACATTAAGTTGGAAGTTTTTTTTAATGCTTGAAACTTAACTAAGCCCTTCAATCATGTCCTTCAATTTATGAGATTTAAAAGCTGTTTAATGCTCATAAATATTTTAATCTGGAAAGTCTCTTGCATGGTTATTCGAATTCTCATATCTGGGTATGTATGTACCCCTCAGCTTCCCAAGTTCATCCCTTCTTTATATTTTATCAGATTTACCCAATAGTAATTAACATGGTCTATGAAATATTATTCTAGATTGTTTTCCCCCCCCAAAATTAGGTCTGAATGGTCTAAAAGAGATATCATGCCTCCAAACTTATCAGACATCTTAGGTGTATGACTCTGTTAATTATAAATGTTGAAAATGTTGTGCTTGGCACCTCATGCCTATAATTCTAGTTTTTTGGGAGACTGACATGAGGAGGATGTTGGTTCAAAGGCAGCCCAAGCAGAAAAGTTCCTAAAACCCTTCGTTATCTAATAGCTGGGCACTATGCTGTATACATGTCAGGCGAAGCTAGCTCCTATCTGAGAATCTGAGATTGGGAGGATTCAGATTCTAGTCTTTCATGGCAGGAACGTTTGTGACCATCATTCTCAACCTATCTCTGTATATGGTGACTTATATAACTCATTGTAGCTATTGCTGGGAAGCCTAAAGTATAGCGATTATACTTTAGGAATGAGATTATGCATGAGCTCAGGCAGAAAGCAAGTCCTTCTCTCAAAAATAACCAAGGAAAGGGGGGACCAAGATGGCGATGGAGCAGTAGGGAAACGCCACAGCTCTCTCCAATCAAAAAGAGAGTTCGAGTTCCAAGGCTTAATCTCCCCAAGAGATGGACAACAACAAAAAGACGAACACTCAGAGAAAAACCAGAGGCGGAGAATAACAAAAAAAGAAAGAGAGGAAAAGAAGAATTTCAAAACAGAGAAAAGCGAAGACCCCTCCCCCAACCTTTACTGGCCGCGCGGCAGTGTGACAAGCCGCCGGCCAGCCGGCCCGGCAGGGGCTGCGGGAGCCCCAGAGTCACAGCAGAGACACAGGAGGCCACTTTCAGATCACCAGGTACTGGTTTGCAGAACAGTGGCTCGCCAGGAACAGAGAAACCTACCAGCCGGGAGTCTCCACGAGGATCCCACCCCCCCTCACTCTCCACCGGAGCAGAGAGGCTTCATCCCGCCAAAGCTGCAGCAGCGCCACAAAGGGACCTGTTGGCAGACCACCCGCCTGCCTGATCGCGATCGCAGCGACCTGGCTGGGCCGCTTGGGCCCCAGAGGTACCGCGAAGAAGCTGCCTGAGTGTGGACACTTTTGACCCGACAGCTTCGACAGAGGCAGAGACAGAAACGAATCACACAGAGCCACCACCGCCCAACCCAGCCCGGATTGCAACAACAACTGACAACCTACACCACACAGAAACAACCAGCTCCAGGGTGAGTACCCCACAGGGGAAGTGTATCCCTCAAGGGAGACCAGAGCTGGAGGGAATCCCCAGACCCTGACCTAGATTCCATACCCCAACACCCGGACCACAGGACCCACTAAAACTGGGAACTGTTTGAGAGCTCCACCAGCCCATGGAGCACACTCAGCTGGCCAGGCTAGAGCAAGAGCACCCCTGGAAGGGAGCTTAAATGCCCAAGCCAGGAACAGCGCCCCTGGGTCAAGACTAGCAACAGTAGAAGAAATTTGAACTGTGTCCCCCAGGCTGTATAACCTAGGTGGTATACACATCAGCACAGGCCTAATGAGTGCGCTCCAGGCTGCATAACCTAGGTGGTACACACATCAGCACAGGCCTAACTAGCGCTCTCCAGGCTGGGGCCGGAACCAGGCCCGGGGATCCGGCGCCTGAACAACACAACCAACTCCTCCCAATTGAAGTAAAAAGCTGAGCATACGCCTCAACAGAGGGGAGAAAACCAGGAAACAACACTCCCCAGCAAGCACGCCTGTGACAACAAAAGACCTGGAGGCCCAGGACAAGAGAAGCCCAAACCCCACCAAAACTCCACCCATATACCCTAGACTGGGAATTGGGCAACACAGGCTGCCAGCACCTGATAGTAAGCAGGAGCTCAGACTGTTAAGGCGGCTCAGCAATAGAGTGATAGTCTTGGATGTATGAGGCCCTGGATCTGATTCCTCAGCATCACAAAAGCAAAAAGGGTCAGAAGTGGTGCTGTGGCTCAAATGGTAGGGTGCCAGCCTTGAGCTGAAAAGCTGAGGGACAGCACCCAAACCTAGAGTTCAAGCCCACAACCAGCCCAAAACAAACAAACAAAAACACATCAGGAGCCCATAGCAGACTCCAGTATTTGGGAGAGTGCATCCAGAGCATCTGATCTTCACAAGAGCACCCGTAGGAGCAAACACAAGGAGTCTAGGCTGCTCAACCCTTCCAAAGGCGGGAACTGCAAGCAATCTACAGCAGAGAGCTGAGAATCCAGCTGGAAATAGGCTCCCAACAGAACCCAGATCAGGCACAGACTCTCTCTACCAATACAGAATCAGCAACCAAGCAAAGACAGACACACCAAAACAAAATTGAAGAGCAGTCTCCTGAACCTCCATGCGAAAATCACAGAAAAAAATCACAAGGTTTACCACCACCCAGGACAGCAAGCTCACCTCAAAAGCCAGCAGCCATGCAGGGGAGAGCCCCAGTGGGAGCAAAGCAGGAATGAAAGACAAAAGCTACATCCAAGGGTTGCTGGAGGCAATGACTCAAGAAATAAAGCGAGAAATTGATCAGAAATTGAAAGAGCACAAGGATGAACTATCCAAAGAGATACAGGGTATCAAACAAGAGATGCATGCAAAAATAGAAGCTGCACAAACCTCAGTAAGAAGTGAGATAAACGCCAAATTAGAGGTAATGCATACCTCATTGAGAGGTGAGATCAGTACTCTGAGAACCAACATTGAATCCATAAAGGGATCCATTTCCTCCATGCAAACCACAATAGAAGCCACTGTCAACAGAGTGAATGAAATGGAAGGTAGAGTGTCAGATACAGAAGACAGAATACACCAACTGGACCAAAAAGTGACAGATATGGAAAAATCACTCAAATTAAACCAAAGGGATATTCAAGAGCAAGCAGATAATGCTAAAAAATTTAACCTTCGCATAATTGGAGTGGACGAAGGTGAGGAATTCCAGAGCAAGGGAATGCAACACCTATTTAAAAATATAATCAATGAAAATTTTCCCCACCTCAAAAACGACCATCTTAACTACATCACAAAAGCTTATCGAACACCCAACAAGCAAGACCCCAGGAGAAACACTTCTAGACACATTATAGTAAAAATGATAGATCTGAATAATAAGGAAACAATCCTGCATGCAGCAAAAATGAAGAAGGAGCTATACTACAATGGGAAAAAAATAAGAATTACTGCAGATCTCTCCACACAAACAATGAATACAAGAAAAGCCTGGGAAAGCACCATACGAGCCCTGAGAGCCAATAACTGCCAACCCAAACTGATATACCCGGCAAAGCTAGCATTCACATTCGATGGAGAACTGAAAACTTTTAATAGCAAAGAAAAACTAAATGAATACATAAACATTAAGCCAGCATTACAAAGAATTCTAAGAGGGGGGACACAACCTGAAGAAAGCAACCAGGAACTGGGGACTGCCCCAAACAGGCGTTACTCAAAGTCTAACTGAGCAAGCACAGGAGGAAAGGAAAGAAGAAAAACTTACGAAAACGGAATGGCAAGGACAACAATGCATCTCTCTATACTTTCTCTTAATATAAATGGGCTGAATTCGCCAATTAAAAGAAAACGAACTGAGGACTGGATCAGAAAACAAGACCCATCCATCTGTTGCCTTCAGGAGACCCACCTCTCAGCCAAACATACAAACAAACTCAGCGTGAAGGGGTGGAAAAGGATCTACCAATCAAACGCCCCCAGTAAGAAAGCAGGTGTAGCTATCCTGATATCTGACAAAATAAACTTTTCATTAAAATCCGTACAGAAAGACAAGGACGGACACTACATATTAATAAAGGGAACAATCCAAGAGGAGGATATAACCATCATCAACTTATATGCCCCAAATATTGGTGCACCCAGATATGTCAAACAAATGCTCTCAAACTTACAGAATAAAATAGATCCCAATACGATAATACTAGGAGACTTTAACACACCACTCTCACCAAAGGACAGGTCTACCAACCAGAGGATTGGCAAAGAAGCTACCGAATTAAGAGAGGCCATACTTCAAGCGGAATTAACTGACATCTACCGAGTATTTCACCCTAAAACAACACAGTACACATTCTTCTCAGCAGCTCATGGAACTTTCTCCAAAATAGACCATATCATAGTTCATGCAAGGAACTTAAGCAAATAGAATGGTATCGACATAATCCCCTGTATCCTATCTGACCACAGTGGAATCAAGCTAGCTCTCAATAACAAAGCATACCGCAGAAATTTCTCTAATACATGGAAATTGAACAGCACACTCTTTAACAATGCCTGGATAACAGAAGAGATCAGAGAAGAAATAAAGCATTTCCTACAACTCAATGAAAATGAAAACACCTCACAAAGAAACTTGTGGGACACAGCAAAAGCAGTCCTGAGGGGCAAATTTATTGCCCTCAGTGCCCACATCAAGAGAATGGAGACAGACCAAGTAAATAATCTCATGTTGCAATTAAAACAGCTAGAAAAACAAGAAAAAATGGGACCTAAAGCTACTAGACGAAGCCAGATAACCAAATTAAAAGCAGAGATTAACCAATTAGAAAATCAGAAAACCATAACCAAAATAAACCAAACAAAAAGCTGGTTCTTTCAAAAAATAAACAAAATTGATGGCCCATTGGCTAGATTAATTAAAAAAAGAAGAGAGGAAACCCATATTAATAGGATTAGGGATGCCACAGGAAACATCACAACACGTACCCAAGATATCCAAACAATTCTAACAGACTACTTTCAAAAGCTATACTCTCTAAAGGAAGAAAATCGGGCAGAAATGGATGCATTTTTAGAGAAATACAAGTTGCCCAAACTGAGCAAAGAAGAAGTTAACCAATTAAATAAGCCAATATCCTATAATGAGATACAGGAAGCTATCAAAAGTCTTCCAACAAAAAAAAAGCCCAGGACCAGATGGATTCACAGCAGAATTCTATAAGAGCTTTAAACAAGAACTAATACCCATACTCCTCAAGCTCTTCAGAGAAACAGAGAAGGAGGGAGCTATCCCAAACTCATTCTACGAAGCCAATATCACACTCATCCCCAAACCAGGCAAAGACCCAACAAAAAAGGAGAATTACAGGCCAATCTCCTTGATGAACACATATGCAAAGATCCTTAACAAGATTCTAGCTAACAGAATCCAGAAACACATAAAAAAAAATAATTCACTATGACCAGGTAGGCTTCATCCCAGAGACACAGGGATAGTTTAACATACGTAAGTCAATAAATGTAATCCAACATATCAACAGAGCCAAGGTCAAGAATCACATGATTATCGCCACAGATGCAGAAAAGGCCTTTGACAAAATTCAACATTCATTCATGCTAAAAGCTCTGGAGAAAATAGGAATAGAAGGAACATTTCTAAAAACAATAAAAGCCATTTATGACAGACCAATAGCCAATATTATACTTAATGGGGAAAAGCTACAACCAATTCTCCTAAAATCAGGAACAAGGCAAGGATGCCCACTGTCTCCATTTCTCTTCAATATAGTCCTAGAACCCTTAGCCAGGGCAATAAGGCAAGAAAAAGACATTAAAGGGATCCGCATAGGGAAAGAAGAAGTTAAGCTATCCCTTTTTGCAGACGACATGATACTATACATCCACAATCCCAAAAACTCCATCCCCAAACTCTTAGAAATCATAAATCACTTCGGCAAAATAGCAGGATACAAAATAAACCCACAAAAATCAGTTGCCTTCCTATACACTGATAATGTACAGGAAGAGAGGGAAATAAAGGAGCAACCCCATTCACAATAACCTCCCGAAAAATAAAATATTTAGGAATTAACCTAACCAAAGATGTAAAAGAACTATTTAATGAGAACTATAAAAAGTTAAAGAAAGAAATTGCAGAAGACAGTAGGAAATGGAAAGACCTCCCATGCTCTTGGATAGGGCGACTTAATATAGTAAAGATGGTAATACTTCCAAAACTAATATACAAATTCAAGGCAATTCCTATTAAAATCCCAATGACGTACATCACTGAAATACAGAAAACAGTCCAAAAATTCATATGGAACAACAAAAGACCTAGAATAGCCAAAACAATTCTAGGGGATAAAGACAATATGGGAGGGCTATCCATGCCGAACTTCAAAATCTACTACAGAGCTATAATAACAAGGACAGCATGGTACTGGCACAAAAACAGACCCGAAGACCAATGGAACAGAATAGAAGATCCAGAAATAAATCCACAGGCCTACAGCCAGCTGATATTCGACAAAGGAGCCAAAGACATACAATGGAAGAAACACAGCCTCTTCAACCGCTGGTGCTGGGAAAACTGGGCAGCCACATGCAGAAAACTAAAAGTGGACCCCAGCCTATCACCATGCACCAACATCAACTCAAAATGGATTAAAGACCTTAACATTAAACCTGAATCTCTGAAACTACTGCAGGACAGAGTAGGAGAGACACTTGAACTAATAGGCACAGGAAGGAACTTCCTGAACAGAGTCCCAGGGTCACAACAAATTGGAGAGAGACTTGACAAATGGGACTACCTTAAAATAAAAAGCTTCTGCACAGATAAAGCTATCGCAACCAAGCTAGAAAGACAACCAACTAATTGGGAAAAAATATTTACCAGAAATATATCAGACTAGGGGTTAACATCCTGTATATACAGGGAACTCAAGAAACTAATCCCTCCCAAACCTAACAAACCAATTACTAAATGGGCAAGGGAACTAAAGAGGGACTTCTCAAATGAAGAAATAAAAATGGCAAAGAAACACATGAGGAAATGTTCATCATCCCTGGTGGTGAAGGAAATGCAAATAAAGACAACCCTGAGATACTACCTTACCCCAGTCAGAATGTCCCACATCCACAAATCAGCCAACGACAAATGCTGGAGGGGATGTGGAGAACGAGGAACGCTATTACACTGCTGGTGGGAATGTACACTCATACAACCACTTTGGAAAGCAGTCTGGAGGGTCCTTAGAAAGCTAAAGATTGACCTCCCTTATGACCCAGTCATACCACTTCTAGGCATCTACCCTGAACAACAGGAACCAATATACAAGGACACGTGCACCTCCATGTTTATTGCAGCACTGTTCGCAATAGCTAGGATATGGAAACAACCTAGATGCCCCACCACAGATGAATGGATCCAAAAATTGTGGTATCTATACACAATGGAATATTATGCAGCCATTAGAAATGACAAAATAATGGCATTTGCAGGGAAATGGATGGAGCTAGAAGGAATCATGTTGAGCGAGGTAAGCCAAGAACGAAGAGACAAACAGTACATGGTCTCCCTGATAAGTGGATGATAAATCCAAAATGTTAGGTGATATGACAAAACTAACAGGACTTAAGAAACAAAGAACTCCCACTCATCTGGTTGAACCACTACCAAATATCCCCATGCTGCTGATCACATATATTGTATATAACATGTGAGCACCGTTATATATTACAGACTGTGATAGACAATTTGCTCCAGGAAAGTTAGAATGAACTTGTGACTTTAAACGAGCATCATTATTCCACAATACTGTGAATTATCGGAAATTAAGTAATCACTTAATCACAATCAAAAAAAAAAAAGAACCTTGGGGAAGGGAGGGAGGGAGGGGATGGTAGGGGGAAAACAATGGAGGGGGTAACAATGCTCAAGAGGAAGTGTACTCATTACCTCACTCATGTAACTGTAACCCTCTGTATAGTATCTTTACAATAAAAAAATTTAAAAAAAAATAACCAAGGAAGAAGTGGAGCTGGTAATGTAATTCAAGAGGTAGAGTGTCAGCATGGTAAATGTAAAGGCACTCAAGTTAAATCCCACTACCATCAAAGCAAAACAAAATGCTGAAATTAAACAGTTGCTTAGGCTTGGGATTAAGAAAAAGGAGAAAGTATTACAGGTAGCAAGTAATATATATTTTCATTTAAGTATGTATTTACATACACATCTGAATGGCAAATATCCTATAAAAATTAAAAGACAAGAAAATTCACATCCCACCCAAAACCTCATTAAAAGGGAAAAAAAAACTCAGTGAAACATTTGCCTCTTACAAATCAGCACAAGATAAGGTTATTTTGTGAAACAATGATGAGGTTCAAATTTAGTTTTTCTAAATAGTGTCTATTTCTAAATAGTGTCCATTTTACTTGGATTTTTGTTATTAGGATTCTACTTTCTTTTATGGCAATATAACTTTCACAGCCAATAAGAAAAAAAACTGAGAATCTAATACTTAAGTTTTTAGATATGTGCAAATGTTTTGACAGATTTATTGGAATTTATATTATGTGTGTTTCCTTCATATATATGTAAATATTTATACAAACAGAAGAAGAAAAAGGGAAGGGTAAAGCGTTGAGAAAAAGAAAGGGAGAAAATAGTCAGACAGAGTCAGAGGATGTACTTTATCCTAGCTCTGTGTGTGTGTGTGTGTGTGCACATGCACACAAGTACATATTTGTTGTATGCTTCTCAATGTGTTGGAAAGTAGAAGAAAGATTAAGCATGCAAATTCAAGCACCTATATTCCCAGATGTCTTGTCTCAAGGGCAGTTGGAACTGACTGCAGCACATGAGGATCACAGCTAGGCATTTAATGCAGCATTTATGCGGAATTATACTTACGAAGAGCAGATTGAACTATTGAATCATCATACTGGGTAAAATCTACTAATTTCCCACATCTGCTCAAAGAAATTTGCATTTAGGTCACAGGCAGAAGCTAGCAGTCGTCTTCCCATATTGTAATCATTTTCTGCTAGAACTTTTCCAACATCCGCAACCAAACCAAGCCATCCTCCTTCCGGCACCTTCCACCCTTGCAGAAAATTCTACCTCTGCTCTCATTGCTGGGAATCTTGTAAGTGGCTTGCAAGAAAGTGACCAAGCCAAGCATTCACAACTGAAGCCAAAGCCAAAGAACGAGACACACTCAGGCTTGGTGCCAGTGGCTTGCATCTGTAATTCTAGCTCTTTGAGATTCTGAGACCTCAATGATTGTGGTTTCGCAAGAGTTTGGCTAAAAATGCCTGTGAAACTCCATCTGAAATTATCCAGCAAAATGCTGAATTGGAGGTGGGGCTCAAGTGGTAGAGTAACAGCCATAAGTGAGCAAGCCCAGGTCCTGAGTTTAACTCACAGTACCTAGAGGAGGGGAGGGGGAGGGTAAAGAGAGTGGGGGAAGGGAATAAGGGAGAGAAAGAGAGAGGAAGAGGTGAGAGAGGAGAGAAAGAGGCTTGCATAAGAGAAGTTTCCATAAGTTTTAGTAAAATTTTAAAAATATATATTAAATATGTACTCTAAATACATACAATTCAATGAAGGCATTTAAAGGACTAGAACTCGATTGAAGTGAAAGAATATGGAAAAATAGGTTTGTGCTGAATTTGATGTCACATTTAGTATAACAATAATACAAAACAGTGATGTTAGTTTTCCAGGACAGTTTTCCAGGATTATACTGAAATCACAGCTTATATCTAACTGAAAGCAAATAAAGACATTATTAAATATGAATAAACAAAAAATCTGTTTCAGATATTACTCATGTTCTCTGCTTGTATATTTACATATACCTCCTTGAATGTTGGAGGCTTTAAAAAATGCATAACACTTTATTTTTATAATTAACATGTATGTGTTACATTTAACTATGGAATGAAGATATCATTAAATGAAAATTAGAACATTTTTCTCATTTGACTCAGTAAATATTTCATAAGTTATACAATTACCTTGTTACTTTGCTGAGGAAAGTTTATTTAAGGGAAATGGGTATAGTAAGAAATGACACAGTTTGCAGATTTGGTAGAGAATTATGCAACAGTATTATTAAAGATGGACTTTTTGTATATATACACCACATTTTCTTGATCCATTCATCTACTGAGGGGCATCTGGGTTGGTTCCATATCTTAGCTATGGTAAATAATGCTGCAATACATATAGTTGTGCTGGTAGATTTAGTATGATCTTGTTTGTGATCATTGGGTAAATGCCCAAAATTGGGATTGCAGGGTTGTGGAACTCTATGTGGAGTCTTTATGCACAATGGAATTCTATGCCTCCATTAGAAAGAATGGCATTGCTCCATTTGTTAGGAAATGTAAAGACTTGGAAAAAATTATATTAAGGGAAGTAAGCCAGGCCCAAAGTAACATAGGTCCCATGGTTTCCCTTATTTGCACTAACTAGTATATGTCTGAGACAAGCAGAAACGGTCAGATAAGTTGATATAAGGCGAAATGAACCCAAAGATAATGACTCAAATAATTTTTTCTTTCTTGCTATTGTTTCTAACATATTTATAAGATGATTTCCTTGTTGCTTTGTATGTTCCTCCCCCACGGTATAACCCCTGCTTTCACTGTATTTGATGTTGGTATAATTTGTGGAGGAGAAGGGAAAAAACAAATTATTTAAATAGGCATACAGGTGGACCCATTGCAACAATGAGATGTACAAAATGTTATGTTGAAAAACGAACTTTACAACTTTGGCGCCAAGGGGTGGGGGTTGGGGATGTGTGGGAGGGAGATAGGATGGGATGGTAAGGGGAAACAAAGGAGGAGGCAACAATGCTTGATGAGAAATGTATTCATTACCTTGCTCATGTAATTGTAACCCCTCTGTATGGTATTTTCACAATAAAAAACAAAAAAAAAAAAGATGAACTTTTTAAATTAGAAAGACAGATTAGTACCCAGTGGTGGTTATAGTAAGATGCTTTATATTGATAGTTGAAAAATATTGTAATAGCATCCTAATGAGAAATACTAAGTTGTGCGTTCTTGAGAGTTTGAGGAGGAATGGGTTGAGTAATCAAAGGAATTAGAAGGTCTGGGTTGAGGCTATACCTGATTGAAGGAAGACCATTGGCAAAAGACAAAAATGCCAAACACTTCAATGAAACTAATCTCTAAAAAAAAGAGGTTACATAAGAGAAAAAAATAAGATTGAGACTCGAATAATTTAATTTTAGACATTTCAAATAAAAATTAAACTGAGCTAAAATGTCAATAAGAAATACTGTAGATGTATTCCTTTCTTTCTAGTTCTGAGATCTAAATGTCTGACACTAGCTTTTATACACAGATGAACTTGTTATGATAATTTATACACACACACACACACACACACACACACACACACACACACACACACACACACACACACACACACACACACACACACACACACACACATATATATTGTTTAACCAGAGGGGAACATCAAGTGGTAAGAAATTTTGAGATACAGTATCAACTTTTGAAACTTTAAGTGCTATGCATGTTTTTCTGAGGCCATTACTTAGCTACTATTAAACATTTTTTAAATTAATGATTGGGGTGATGAACCAAAGTGTATCTTTATTAAATTTGCTGATGACACCGATTTGGTAGGACAATTAGCACATTTAAAAGCTGGTTTGAAATTCCAAATGACCTTGATGAGTTGGAGAGGTGCCTGGATATAAACAAGATGAAACTGATTAAGTTCATGTGCCATAATTCATTCAGTCTATTTCTCATTCACAGTAGCCAAACCACTATGCAACTCTGTTGTGAACTTTTAATGACAATGCTTTGAACCATCTGTCTTCATTGTACTGCAGTCACAGCAAAAGTGAAGTCAAGATTTTGGGGCATCCAGCTGGCTTTAAACCAAAGTTGTTAGACTAATCGAAGTGATTTCACTGCTAAGCATCTGTAAGACTCCAGCACTCAGGTTTAATCACTCAGCCAAAATCACATGGGTCAGGTCATTCTTTTTTCCCCACCCTGGGCTGGAAATATCAACCAAAAAATCTGTATGTTGAAGAAGCAAATGTCATGTCACTAGTCACTCATGTACATAAAAGCAAAAGGAAATAGGATTGAGGTTCAGCTCAGTGGGAGAGCCAATTGTCTAAGCCTTAGAAACTCATGGATTGGACCCTCAGTACCATCTAAATCTAAAAAAATAGTAACTCACAAAGAAATATTTAATTACAAAGTGACATTATGCTACATTAGAAACAGTTTTTGAGGATTTTTTTATAGCTGACTTATTTCTTCAAGATGCTTGAAAATGCATATGTGACTACTGTAGTTTAAGAAGTAAACATAAAGCCAGTTGCCAGTGTTTCACACCTACTAATTCTAGCTACTGAGATCTGAGGATCATGATTTGAAGCTGGCCCAGGCTGCATGGGGCATGAGACTCTCAACTCAAATTAACCACTCAAAATTTGGAAGTGGCACTGTTCCTTAAAATGATAGAGTGCTAGCCTTAGGCTCAAAGACATCTCCCAGGCCCTAAGTTCAAGCCTCACAACATACAACAACAACAACAACAACAACAACAGAAGTAGGCATGAATAAAAGAAAATAAAAATTTACTGCAAAAGTAACAATGATGTTGACACTTTGTTATTTAAATTTTAAGGTCATGGTATATAATAAACATCTTACATAAAATTTAAATTATGAAGACATAACATTTTAACAAATTTTCAGAAGTGTGTCAGTAGTCTGATACTCATCCATCTTTTATTTCCTGTAGCCAATTTATCTAAAGTTAAGAAGAAAAAAAATCTAAGAAAGGTAGGGTTGAGGGTGAGGGTGAGGGTTAAAATATGCATGAACTACAGGAAGAATGCAGGCTGGGTAATCAAGATTTGAGACTAAGCCCAGGGAAAATGTGTAAAATCCTATGGTAAAATAATTTCAAGGCCAAGTGAGATGAAAGTGTCCTCAACTGGTAGAGTGTCTGCCTACTAAGTACAAGGCCCAGAGTTCAAATGCCAGTACAAGCCTCCTCTCCCAAATGTTTGTGTGTGCGTGTGTGTGTATGTGTGTGTGAGAGAGAAGAGAGAGAGAGAGAGAGAGAGAGAGAGAGAGAGAGAGAGAGAGAGAGAGAGAGAGAGAGGGAGGGAGGGAGGGAGGGAGAGAGGGGGAGAGAGAGAGAGAAAGGGAGACTGTTTTGTATAAAGAATACATACTGAATGAATATATATGTCTGCCTGTGGGGATGTCTGTGTGTGTGTTACTGGGGCTTAAACCCTTACCTTGCATATTCATGTAGTTTTTTGAGGCACATCTCAACTTCTGGCTTTTATCTGGTTAATTGGATCCTCACATCTCATATCTTAGCCTTCCTAGGGGGTAAGGATTATAGGTGTGAACCCAGATCCCAAATGAATATTTTTTGGTTCATCAAATTATATGTTGAAAACAAAGTAACATGTTGAAAGGAAATCATTCGAAAACAAATCCAGAGGGGGGAAATGGTTAATTAATAGTTAGTTAAAATAGGCCCTACACAACTCTATTCTAAGTTTTCTGAAATATGCCCATTGTCACTATTTCTTTCCTATGTACTTGGCATGCAGGAAAACCTATGTTTGCATGCTATAATATATCTGTATACATCCAGAAAAATCATAGCTTCCTCAGCTCCCATGTGTTAAATGTGTACAAATAAAGTACTTTTAACAATAAAACAATTAAGTTGATCAGATTTTGAGAAGTTATATGACAGTGAGGATGTGTTTTACAATGTCTGCCTTTCAGAAATGATACATTATTTGAGTAGTTTTGCTCCTCATAATTGCATCAAATGTTTAATTATATTATTTATACTTTTCTAAATCTAAAAGTATTAAAATGTACTGGGATACAATTTTTGAGCTATAAAAAATCTTCTAAAAGCCTAATGTACATTACTATAAATGATTTCTATCTTTCCTATCTTGTTTTACTGAGATTATAAATGATTTTCTTTCTCTTATTTTTCTCTCTTAATAAAGGAAGATAGACAACATAATAAACTAGCACAGCTAGGAAAACAATAACAACTAAAAACAATAATTCAATGTGGGATGATATTACCAAAGTGTAACTCCTAAGTGTATAGAGTAAACATCACTGTTTTTAACACTATGAAAACAAGCAGTCATGTTTCCTTATCTCCTAATAATAAGTTTCATCAACATCCTGAAAGGAGGGCTGGGATGTAGCTCAGTGGCAAAAGCACTTGCCTAGTAAGTGCAACGTCCTGGGTTCGATCCCCAGTACCAAAAAAAAAAAAAAAAAAAAAAAAAAGACAAAAAACATCCTGAAAGGGACACATTTTTTTTTCTGCTTTGAGAAAGATAATTTGGTAGTACTGTCATAAAAATCAAATTTCCATCACAGTATCAGACTTTGTCACAAAATTTAAAGCACCATTTCCCATGAGACAAATGGAAATCCACTGTCAGGTTCTGTGTGTTTTCCTCCCCAGCTTTCTGTGATGCACTGACCCCAGGGAAATAGATACACTCTACTCAAAAGATTTACTCTAAACTAATAAATACCATCCTAGAATGGTCAAATGCAAAGCATTCTTTTATCCTTTTTCTGTTATTTTGTTTTTTCTCTATACCTGATTCATAAAATCTATGATATATTTGATGATATTGGAATGATTTAAAAAACATTTTAAGATGAAATTGTGGGCTTCAAAAATGCAAATGTCTTACAATATCAGCTAAGATTATTTAAATGATTTGCATCAAATAGTTACTCATTTTGGAAATCTTTTCACAAAACATAGTTTTACATCCATAAGTACTCCTTTGCTACAGAGTCCAAACTTCATTTTAATATCAAAGCTGAGATATTTGCTATGTACTTGCTCTTACATTTCATCTCCTGCATCTTTCTTCTTCCCATTTAATGAGCTGTGAGCTCCAGGAATCAATGACAATCCTCCAAGCAACAAACATGCTGTATCAAACCGGTGTTGCTTGGTTTGGAAGGCTTTTGATAGTACCTTCACGAAGCTGTCAATACCTTCAGATCGCTTCAGGATGATAGACATATTTAAGTAGCCAATTTATTTAAGAATTATGCAAGCTGTGCACTGGTGGCTCACAACTGTATTTCTAGCTATTCAGGAGGCTCATGGTTTGAAGCCATCCTGGGCAGGAATGTCCATGAAACTTTTAGCTCCAATTAACCACTAGAAAACCGGAAGTGGAGATGTGGCTCAAATGGTAGAGCTCTGAAAGATTAAAAAAAAAAGAAGGAAGGAAAGAAGGAAGGGAGGGAAGAAAGAAGGTAGGGAGAGAGGAAGGTAGGAAGGAAGGAAAGAGGGAGGGAGGGAGGGAGGGAGGAAAGGAAGGAAGAAAGGAAGGAAGGAAGGAAGCAAAGTAGTTAGGTTAGAATTCAAATAATCTATAATTCTAAACATGTTTGTAATACACCCATTCCAATGGTTTACAGGATCAAGGAAGGAAAAGATACTAGACACATGAAGAAATGTTCAACATCCCTAGCCATAAAAGAAATGCAAATAAAAACAACATTGAGATATCACCTCACTCCAGTTAGAACAGCAAAAATCAAGAACTCTAACAACAACAGATGCTGGAGGGCATGTGGACAGAAAGGAACCTTACTTCATTGTTGGTGGGAATGTAAACTTGTTCAACCACTTTGGAAAGCAGTATGGAGGTTCCTCAAAAGACTTCACATAGATCTCCCCTATGATCCAGCAATCCCACTTTTGGGCATTTACCCAAATGTTTACAAACAAGATCACACTAAAGCTACCAGCACAACTATGTTTATTGCAGCATTATTTACCATAGCTAAGATATGGAACCAACCCAGATGCCCCTCAGTAGATGAATGGATCAAGAAAATGTGGTATATATACACAATGGAATTCTATGCCTCCTTCAGAAAGAATGACATTTCCCCATTTGTTAGGAAATGGAAAGGTTTGGAAAAAATTATATTAAGTGAAGTAAGCCAGGCCCAAAGAAGCATAGGTCCCATGGTTTCCCTTATTTGCAATATCTAGTATAGGTATGAGTCAAGCGGAAAAGGTCAGATAATGTGATGTTAGGAAAATGAACCCTTAAATATGTATTTTAATGTCTTCGTTTCTTTCATGCATGTGTTTCTAACACATTTATAAGATTATTTCTTTGTTGCTTTGTATGTCCCTCCCCCACAGTGTAACCCCTGCTTTCACTATATTTGATGTCAGTATAACATGTGGAGGAGATGGGGACAAACAAGTCGTTTAAGGATTCAGGTGCACCTGTTGCAACAATGAGAAGTACAAAATGTCATGTCAAAACCAACTTTACAATGTCGGTGTGGGGGGGGGGAGGGGGGTATAATTGGGTGGGGGGAGGGGGGAGGCTGGGAAGGGATGTGAAGGGTAAACAAAGGAAGAGGCTGCAATGCTTGGTAAGAAATGTATGCATTATCCTGCCCATGTAATTGTAGCCCCTCTGTACAGTATGTTCTCAAATAAAATAAAATAAAATTAAAAAAAAAAAAAGATACTAGCACAGTTAGAGGACAGGCTTTCAAATCTGACTTACAGTAAAACACCAATTCCCAAAGGCCAGAGAGCAGGGCCCTTGAAGGCTTCTGCTCCAGTGAACTACCTCACTATTGTTAACCTAATGATAGCCTGAGGCTTTCCCAGAACCTGAGGGAGGCATTTTAATTAAACTCATTACTTTAACAGGCTGAGAAAAAGCCTGACTTCTTGTGTAACTCTGTAACAAATTTTTCAGTTTCCTGCCAATGCTGTCCTTGTAACCAATTAAGTTGCTTTTACAGCCTGCTTCTGTTTTGAACCTGTAATTCTGCCCCCTAATCTTGCAGACCTAGATCTCTGCACCCATTCTGCCTTTGTGAAACTTGTTCTTTTTTTTGGGGGGGGGGGATCCCGTTGTGGGGCCTGAACTCTGGGCCTGGGTGCTGTCCCTCAACTCTTCAGCTCAAGGGTATCACTCTACCACTTGAGCCACAGCGCCACTTCTGGCTTTTTTCTTATGTGGTACAGAGGAATTGAACCCAGGGCCTCATGCATGCAAGGCAAACACTCTACCACTGAGCCACCTTCCCCAGCCCATCTTCTCTATTCTTGAAATATACTGTTACATTGAAGAGTTCTTCCTGCTAACACAGCTATGGGATGGATCCTGAAAATGTCATTTGAACCCAGGGTTGGTTAATGATGTCTCTTTTATGCTTCTAGATGCTTAAGAAATCTACAAGTAACTTCTTATCACATAAGGCTTAGGAAGCAAATTTCTAAAAGTTTGACCTTTCAGAACCCTGAAGGACAGAAGGTTATTATCCTAGAGACTGAGAGCTGGGCAGATGGATTTGCTGCACTTAATCCCTTTGTTGCACTTAATTCTGGCTCAAATCCTAGTTTATTTCCTAGCTTGGTGCTCTTAATCTTAGCTACTCAGGAGCTGGACCTCTGCTTCTGGACCTCTGCCTTTAGTTCAGGGACCATGCACTGGCCATGGTCAGCCCTGCCAGTGTACTGGCATAGGTGACTTTGCCAAGATTTGTCGTAGGCCTCTCCAGCCCTTATGTCAGAGGTCTACATAAGCACACATTTTCCACTATTTATTTTTTTTTACTTTGCTCTCTGTTTTGTTTTGCTTTGTGCCACTGCAGGAGCTTGAACTCAGAGCATTGTCCTTTCATTTCTCCTGAAAGCCAGTACTTAACCATTGAACCACAGCTTCACTTCAGGCCTTTTTGTAGTTCATGGGAGGTAAGTGTCTCATGAACTTTCCTGTCCAGGCTGATTCCTAGTGGTGATCCTAAGCTCTCCTACCCCACCCCTGAAGAGCTAAAATGACAGGTAAAAGCCCCTGGGGCCAGGTGCTGGTGGCTCACACCTGTAATCCTAGCTACTCAGGAGGCTGAGTTCTGAGGATCTCGGTTCAAAGCCAGCCTGGACAAGAAAGTCTGCGGGATTCTTATATCCAGGTAACCATCAGAAAACCAGAAGTGGCTCAAGTGGTAGAGCACTAGCCTGGAGCTGAAGAGCTGAGGGACAGCTCCTAGGCCCAGAGTTCAAGCCTCATGACTGACAAAAAGAAAAAAAAAGCCCCTGAGGCCTGGCTGTCTTGTCTATGTTCATCAATATGTCTGTCTCTTTACATAACCATTAACCAATGTAACTTTGAAATTCATCTTACAAGTTTCATTTCATAGATATTTAGTAGAATTCATCAAGAAGTCAAATGTGGACCACAGTTCTTCTATTTTTAAAAGGATATCATGCATTAGTAATCAAAGACATACAGATGTTCTGAAATTTCTGAAGTCAGTTTTTGTAACCTCTAGACATTTTCCCATGGTGTTTAATGTTTGGAGCTATTGGTATTGTTTGTAGGATACCCAATGATGGTATGTCGTTCTTCATTCCTGTTCTTCATACTAGTTTTTCTTAATGCCTTTCTCCTTTTCGATAATGAGCTTATCTTTTTTTTTTTTTTCAAAATCCTTAGTATTTTTATTAGGTCTGTGAATGTTGCACGATCTCAGTGTATTTATTTTATTTTATTTTTTCTGGGTCTTCAATTCTTTTTTTTTAATTTTAATTTTTATTTTTTGTGAACATACTCTACAGAGGGGTTACAATTACATGGGCAAGATAATGAGTACATTTCTTATCAAGCATTGCAGCCTCCTCTTTGTTTTCCCTTTACATCCCTTCCTAGCCTCCCCCCACCCCTCCACCCAATCCCCCCCACACACACCAAAGTTGTAAAGTTCATTTTTGACATGACAACTTGTACTTCTCATAATTGCATCGGGTCCACCTGTATCCTTAAATGACTTGTGTTTCCCCATCTCCTCCACAAATTATACTGACATCAAATATAGTGAAAGCAGGGGTTATACTGTGGGGGAGGGATATACAAAGCTACAAAGAAATAATCTTATAAATGAGTTAGAAACAAATGCATGAAAGAAAAAAACATTTGAATACATATCTAAGGGTTCATTTTCCTAACATCACATTATCTGACCTTTCCTGCTTGACTCATACATATACTAGATATTGCAAATAAGGGAAACCATGGGACCTATGTTTCTTTGGGCTTGGCTTACTTCACTTAATATAATTATTTCCAAGCCTTTATAGGAGAAACCCTAGGCCTCCTTGGCTCAGGCCGAAATTTTCTTAATAGAGAACTGGAAACACAACAAATCAAAGAAAGTTTGGACAAATGGGATTGCAAGAAGTTGCAGAGCTTCTTCATGGCAAAGGACATAGCTAGCAAAATCAATAGAAAGCCCACAGATTGGGAGAAGATCTTCACTAGCCATACAATGGACAAGGGTCTCATATCTAAAATATAGTTAGAACTCAAAAAATTAAATCCCCAAACAACAAATCCTCAAAGAAACAACTGCCCAATAAATAAGTAGGCTAAAGACTTGAAGGGAAACTTCTCTGAAGAAGAAAGAAGCATGGCCAATAGACACATGAAGAAATGCTCAACCTCCCTAGCCATAAAAGAAATCCAAATCAAAACAACATTGAGATACCACCTCACCACAGTTACAATGGCTATAAGAACTCTAACAACAACAGATGCTGGAGGGGATGTGGACAGAAGGGAACCTTACTTGATTGTTAGTGGAAGTGTAAACATGTTCAACCACTTTGGAAAGCAGTATGGAGGTTCCTGAAAAGACTTCACATAGAACTCCCCTATGACCCAGCAACCCCACTTTTACAAACAAGAGCTTATCTTAAGCCTTGCTAACTATTTACTCCACCTCTCGATCCCCACCACCTGCCTAACTAGGGCTTGAACTTATGACCTGAGTGCTGTCCCTCAGCTTACTCATTCAAGGATAACACTCTACCCCTTGGCCCACAGCTCCAATTCAAGCTTTCTGTGGTTAATTAGATATGAGTCTCATAGATTTTCCTGCTCAGTCTGGTGTCATACATGTCATATCTTAGCCTCCTGAGTATCTAAGATTGCAGGCATGAGCCACTGCCACCCAGTTACAAAGTCCTATTCATGACAGTGCCCATATAGAGATGTTGTTTAAACAACCGCAGATGGGAGCCGTTAAGTCTGAAACTTCAGGTGTTCATTGGGAATGATCCCTCATGCAGTGGACATGGGGATCTGGCCCTACTCATTGCCTCAAATCCCAGACCCAATGGGCAGCAAGAGGCTTGGGAGTTTACCACTGAAGTCACAAGTGTCTGTGTGAGAAGCCCTATGTGTTCCTGGCTTGTGCAGTTCCTGAGGTGTGAAGGGGAAGTAGACCCAGAATGTGGAAAGGAGTTAAACATGCTGTGGCCAGGCATGTGATCCTGGGATGGACACAGGGTCAGTAAGTCCAGTGGACACAACCTGAATGTCCTTAGCATGGCTGTTGGGCACGGTCTATGGTACCAAACTGTCAGCTGACAGCACTGTCCCCTCAGAAGTGTGGCCCAAGGAACACAACTCAGGAAGAGTAGGGATGGAATGGAGCTATTCCCAGGATGCCAGATGGTGTCTTGGAGGCTGAGGTATGTCCATGAATCATGGGTGGCCACTCAGCTGCACACAGGCATGCCCTAGCAAAGCACTTGCCACTATCCCTCCCACCATTGTTACTCCTCTTTTCCTTTCCCAATTGAAGGTGTTATACCCAAGTCCTAGAGATCCTCCAACAACCACTGAGAGACCAGGCAACCCGAACTGCAAAATGCAAGGTTTATTCAACAAGCCAAGGCTTGGGCCTCGTCCCATACCCGCAGAAGGCAAAAAACACAAAATTACAGCAATGCTATGGTTTAGGGACAAGTTCGATTGTGATCGGTCAGGGACCAGGTGTCTGCTTGAACCATCAAGGCAGACAACTCTTGTGATTAATCTTCTGCTGACTGGGTCGCGAAACCATCTTGTTCTTGGGTGTTCTGCAATCTTTAAAAAACAGTTCTCAAAAATTTTGCACAAACATGTTATTATTCAGCTCATTTTTGCAACCTTTGCAACATTAACTCAGAACAGGAATTAGAGACTGACACAAGTCAACTTTAGAAGCTGTCACAATATGGCTTTAGTTTGGTTCTTACATTCCCCCCTTGAGTTTTGGCACAGTTATCAATCTTGATGACATTACATCTCAGTTTCAACATCAGATGTGTTTACAGGAGTATAGGTGTGTTGTACCATTAATTGTATTGTAACAATCTGTTTAGCAAGCAAGGCCCAACAGTAAGCAATAGCAGTAATATAAGCAAGGGTCCAATTAATGTAGAAATTAAGGTAGTTAACTAAGGAGAAAAATTAAACCATGATTCAAACGATCCTTGTCCAGCCTCTTACTTTTTCTTTCATTCTTCTAATCCTTCCCTAACTTTTGCCATGTTATTTTTTACTACCCCTGAGTGATTTACATAAAAACAGCATTCTTCTCCTAATGCAACTCATAGTCCACCTTGTTGTAAAAATAGTAAGTCTAGTCCTCTTCTATTCTGTAAGGCCACCTCTGTTAAAGAGGTTAAAGAATCTTGCAAGTGGGAAATTGAGCTTTCTATTCTTTTAATCTCATCTACTGATTCCCTCATGGCTGAATAATGCTGTTCCTGTCTTGTTAAAGCCGCTATTCCTGATCCTAACCCTCCAATGCTTGCACCTAACAGCAGGCTAATTGTAATAGCTGTGAAAGGCTCTCATTTATATCTATCTTTCTTAAATTTTGGAGCTTCATATAAACCTAAAAATTCCTCATTACTATGGTAAAAAAAAAGTCTTGGTAACAATCTTATCATCACACAATATTCCCCTGCATTCATTATAACTTATATGCACACAACTAGTTAGTCCAGATTGATTATACACCCACCATGTATTGCTAGGAGGGATCAAATATTTCATCTGTTCATTCCCCTTCTCAGGCTGTTTTATGATTTTGTTGGTTATCCAGTTCATATCCTGAGGTACTTCACCTATGCAGATCCCTTGACCTGTAACTCAGCCCATTGTTAATCCAACTTGACTAGTCCATCTGCACTCATTTTGGTTCACAGACCTCGTTACATTACCTACCACTGCTATCCCCTCATAATAAGGTGGAACAGTGTCATAGCATAGCCAACAAGAGTTAGTTAATTCTGAGGTAGAGGCATTTAATAATGCAAAGGAACCTATAACCAATTCTATTCGTGGATTTTTAGGCAATGCTAGTACTAGGTCCACTGGTTCTACTTTTCTGGGGGTGGCTGCCCTACTAATGTAGTGTGTTACTCTGTAACTATAGGGTAGTTACGTTTTCAGGTTGGGGTGGTGCAGGTGGGGCTTTCTCAGGCCGAATAGGCTGAATAACCTGGTTAGGGCCCACTGGGGCGATTCTAATGACTTCTTGTCTAAGGTTTATTCTGAAAATTAATCATGGTCATAATCATCCTTATGTAGCCTCAGTCCCCATGTCCTTCCTTGGGCCCAACCAAAATTGTTTCCCTTTCTCAGTAAACGTAATAGTTAGAGGATTACACCGGAATTCTTTGCACGGTCCATCTAGAATTGCTCCACAATTTTTTTCACCCTGATAGGTCCATTTTCTAGCCATAGTAATAAGGTCCCAGTTAGAGGACGGCTTCCAATGTCCATCTCCTGTGGTTTCACAACCCCATTCTTTGCAAAAATAGTCTTGTTCATAACCACACCTTTTTGCAAGATCTGGGCTCCTCCCATCCCTAGGACAGACATAGATAGGCCATCTCCCTAAGTAATATCTTCTGGCTGGGGTTGCACATCCTCCTGGCCTGTTGTCTAGTCCATGTGAGTTACAATGTCTTTTTGTTGCTGTACGAGTTGTTTGGCCATTGCATTCAGGCAGTTTGCTAGGGTCATAATGGTAGGGAATATCCCAACTCCCAATTGCTAAATCACATAAGTCTATTGTTAAGTCTGGCCACCAGGTATTAAGTGGGGCTTCTGTTGTTGCCACAGGGATAGGTTTGCCCATTTAGGATTCACCAGCCAACATAGTTGGTAAGGGGCAGAAGGGTTAATTCCCTTTACCACAGTGCTTATCAATAGTAGAATCAGTCCTTGGACAATCTTCTGATCTTCAATTTTAGTGGGTTGCTTGGGTGAGGCACACCCTCCATGCTGACACTGAAGATGCTGCTGGTCCTCCTCCTCAGGATTGAAGGGATCAGCTGGCTTGGCATGGGTGTGGTGGATCCATGCAGTTACTCCGTCCACCTTTAAAGCTGTAGGAGTGGTCAGAATCACCATGTATGGCCCTTTCCACCTGGGCTCCAGTGTCCTTGGGTGATGCCTTCTGACCAGGACTCAGTCCCCAGGCCTGAAAGAGTGAGGAGTGGGTATAGAAGCAGATTCATAAATGGCTTTTATCTTAGGACAGATTTCTCCTTGCACCTTCTGCAAGGACGGAACAGTGGTTATTAAGTCTCCATTACCTAGCTCAGCCAATAATTCTGATTGGAGACTAAGGATCATTGGAGGTGGATTGCCAATCATGATCTCAAAGGGAGTCAATCCTAACTGGTAAGGAGAGTTCCTAACTCTGAACAGGGCCAAGGGAGGAAGGGTCACCCAGTCTGCGCCAGTCTCCAAGGCTAATTTAGTCAAGGTCTCTTTTAGTGTCCGATTCATTCTTTCAACCTGTCCTGAACTCTGGGGTCTATAAGCACAGTGCAATTTCCAATCTGTCCCCAGTGCAGTGGCTATTCCCTGACTTACCTTGGATACAAAGGCTGTTCCATTGTCCGACCGTATTACTGCAGGAAACCCATATCTTGGGAGAATTTCCTCTACAATCTTCTTGGTCACTATTCCCGCAGTCTCTTGCTTGGTTCGGAAAGCCTCAGTCCATCCTGAAAAGATGTCTACAAACACTAGTAAATACTTATAACCAAACTTTCCTTTCTTAAGTTCAGTGAAAGCCACTTCCCTGGCCTAGTCACCCTTATTCGGCTTCCATTAACTTCCTCTCCCCTTCTGGCATTAGTTAGCTGACATGCTCTACATTTTTTAACAATGTCTTCTATTAGTCCATTTCCTTCTCTTATCTTGATTTTCGAGCCTCTTAGCAAGTCCTGCATCCTCCTGGTTCCCATGTGTGAGGCATGGAGAATTCTTTTTAACATCTGTAGTCCTAGAACTCGGAGAATTAAAAATTTTGCGTGAGCTAGGTGCCACCATCCATCTAGTTTTGGGGCCATAGGAAGGAAGTTTTGATGCCCATTCCTCTGCCTTTACTGGTAGCATTCTAGGTCCAGGATGTATGTGTCTGGCCACCAAGGTGATTAATTTTCCAGCTGCTGCTTGTCTAGCAGTCTGATCGGCCAATCTGTTGCCTTTCGCTGTGTTGGTGTCCCCTTTTTGATGCCCTGGACAGTGCATGATGGCCAGCTGTACTGGCTCCCACACAACTCTAAGCAGTCCCAAAAATCTCTTCCTTATTTTTAATAGATTTTCCCTCTGCTTTTAGCAGGCCTCTTTCTTGATATATAGTTCCCTGTATATGGGTTGTTGCAAAAGCATACCGACTGTCTGTGTAGACATTCATTCTTTTCCGTCCAGCCACGTTTAAGGCTTTTGTTAATGCTACTAGCTCCACTCACTGGGCTGAGGTCCCTCTGGGCAATGCTTCGGCCCATACTGCCTGATCTTCCGTGGTCACTGCAGCTCCCGCATATCTGTGTCCATCCCTGATGAAACTGCTTCCATCGGTGTACCGGGTCAGGTCAGGATTCTGCAGTGGTTGGTCTTGTAGGTCTGCTCTGGTCCCATGGACATGAGCTAGTATTTCCTCACATTGATGTAGCGGCTGCTCGTAGTCAGGATCTTGCAGTAGAGTAGCTGGGTTGAGGGAAGTTGGCATGCAAAAGGTTAAGTGTCCTGAGTTGAGCAGGAAAGCCTGATAATGGGTCATCGTCTCATTGCTTACCCATCTATCAGGTGGTTGCTTAAGAACTCCTTCCAGAGCATGGGGAGTGGCCACAGTCAGGGGCTGTCCCAGCGTTATTTTTGTGGCATCTTTAACCAGGAGAGCCACTGCTGTTATTATTCTTAAGCATGGTGGCCATCCAGTTGCCACAGTGTCCAGCCTTTTTGATAAATAGGATACAGGCCTTTTCCATGGTCCCAGCTTCTGGGTTAGCACTCCCTTAGCCACTCCCTCCTTTTCATCCACAAAAAAGGGTAAAAGGTTTATATACATCTGGCAAGGCCAATGCTAGGGCCTGCAAGAGGAGTCGTTTCCGAAGTTCAAAGGCCTGCTGTTGTGCATCAATCCAAATAAAGTTATTTTCTTTTAGTTTTGTGGCCTCATACAGGGGATGGGCTATTTCTGCAAAGCCTGGTATCCAGTCTGCAGAATCCTGCAGTCCCCAGAAACTCCCTCACTTGCTTTGGAGTTTTTGGAGAGGGTATCTTTAACACAGTCTCTTTCCTTGCCTCAGTCAGCCACCTCTGCCCATCTCTGAGGATATATCCCAAATACTGTATTTCTGGTTTACAAAGCTGGGCTTTCTTAGCCGATGCCCGATACCCCAGCCCTTCCAGAGTTTGTAACAGATTGGCAGTTCCTTCTCTGCATTCTAATTTGGTCTTAGTGGCTATCAGTAGATCATCAACATACTGCAACAGACTCACCCCTGGGTTCCTTTCCCGATACTCATGTAGGTTTTCATGAAGTGCTTCATCAGAGTAGGGAAATTTTTGAATCCCTGGGGAAGTCTAGTCCAGATTAGCTGTCCACTGATGCCTCCCTCAGGATCATACCACTCAAATGCAAACAATACCTGTCTTTTCAGGGCCAGGGGAAGGCTGAAAAAGGCATCTTTTAAGTCCAGGACTGAATACCATTTCCTATCCAGAGGTAAGGAACTCAGCAAAGTATAAGGATTTGGCACAGTTGAATGAATGTCCATTACTCTTTTATTTACTTCTCTCATGTCCTGAACTGGCCTATAATTGGAGCTGTTGGGCTTCTGAACGCGCAGTAAAGGTGTGTTTCTGGCTGATTGCGTCTGTATGACTCCTTTTATCAACCTGCGTATATGTGGAATTATGACTTTTCAGGCATCAATGGACATAGGATACTGCTTTATTTAAACTGGGTCTGCTCCTGATTTCAGCACTTTGGGGGACTCTGTATGACATCTGGATAAGGACTAAATCTAGAACTCATTTGAGCAAATCTGTTCTGATTCTGGAGGTGTCCAGAGGTCAGACTACAGATGAATGCCCACCATTATGAATATTATCCATGTTGACCCCATTATCATTGGACTGCAAATATAATATCCAGTGCCTCAGGCAAATGGAAATCTCTTGGAGGAGTGGTCAGTTGGAGCCTCCTATTTTCCCCCAAACACTCATCATTTTGGTCATCCCAACATGTGAGAATAAATGTGCTCATTTATTCTACAATTCGATCTGAAATAGCTATTACCTGCCAGGATCCAGACTCCATTCCCGTATCCTCCTCCTTGCCTCCATGACATGAATCTCTTCTTGTGTAAAACTGCCTCTCTGTGCCTGTATGGAAATTGGAGATTGTAAGGGTTTATGTATAAAACTTAAAGGGGTGAAAGGATCCAAGAGTTGGCATATAAAACACAATTGTTAGGCATCAGTGGCTAACATCTGTAATCCTAGCTATGCAGGAGGCAGAGATATTGAGGGTCATGGTTCAAAGCCAGTCTAAGCCAAAAATTAGAGAGAATCTTATCTCCAATGCACCAACACAAAGATAGAAGTAGAGGTCTGCCTTAAGTGGTAGAACACCAGCTTTGAGCAAAAGAGCTAAAGGACAGTAAGCAGACCCTGAGATCAAGCTCCAGGATCAGCAAAAAAAAGGTTGAAAAATTTCATAATAAAAAATACTTGGGGGAAAAAAGAAGAAAAACCATTCCACACGTCTTCCCTAACTTAGGGGAGTTGTGCCCCAAACCATGCTGACAATTGATTCTGAAGCATGAATAAAAACAAGAACTCAGAGTAGATAAGGAAACCTGAGGTTGCTGAGACTCTAGCATTTCTTTCCTTCTGTCTTATTTTTTTTGTCATCGTGGGGTTTCAACTCTGAACCTGGGTGCTGTCCCTCAGCTTTTCAGCTCAAGGCAAGCGCTCTACCACTTGAGCCACAGCACCACTTCTGGTTTTCTGAGTAGTTTATTGGAGATAAGAGTCTCAAGGACTTTCCTGCCTGGGCTGGCTTTGAACTGAGATCCTCAGATCTCAGCCACCTGAGTAGCTAGGATTACAGGTGTGAACCACCAGCGCTGGGCTTCGCATTTTTTTCTAATTGGAATACCAAAGCAGAGATAGCCACATTTTCTAGCAAGATATGAGAAATTGTTTTCTGCAGAACCCAAACATCTCACAGAGAAAAGACTTCAAGAAGAAAATACCCCTCAGAATTCTCCTAAGTCAGCCCAACCAATCATCATAAAATGCAAACATACATGCACACAAAAAGGTCTGGATGAACCCTGTCATTGGTACCCATGCTTAAATGAAAGCAGACAACCAAAGAAGATTGATGTAAGAGAAAAGAACGACAACAGAAAAAGAGAAGATAGGAAACATACTTTGGAGGTGTCAGAGGTGAGAGGAGAGAGGAACAAATGCTATTCAGGAAGATGAAAAACTGAAAGAGAAAAACAAAATCTGTCCTTAGCCTGTGAGAGAGAGCAGCCAGAGACACTGAATCCATAAAGTTAAAATATGATTCTATTAAAAGAGTCATAACAAAGCTGAAAGAACTCTTGGAAAATAAGGATGTGATTGGAGAAATAAAAACCTAAGGATCATAAGACAGAGTAGAAGATAATCTATCAAATATAAATACATAAAAGACTAAACAATGGATAACAAGGAAGAAAATACTAGAAACACAGATAATCCATCCAGAAATTCCAGCACCTGTGTAACAGGAAGTCTGATACAGAAATGAGGGAAGAATAGAAAGGCAGTAATCACAGAATATTTTCTAATTCTTTCCTATAAGGAAATAACCTGAGTTTCCACAGTGAGAGGCTCAGCACAAGCTGAGCTATAATTACAAGCTCACGCCTGTAATCCTAGGTACTCAGGAGGCTGAGATCTGAGGATCATTGTTCAAAGCCAACCTAGTCAGCAAAGTCCCTGTCAGCCTCTTATCTCTAAAACTCAAAAACCCAGAAGTGGTGCTGTGGCTCAAGTGGTAGAGCACTAGCTGTGAGCACAAAAAGGTTCTGGGACAGTGTCCAGGCCCTGAGCTCAAGCCCCACAACAGACAACAACAAAAACAAAGATCAGTACAGGATAAAACAGGCTTAAGTCAAGGCTAGTGCTCAACAATCAATGATCAAAGAAATTTCTCATTTCTCCAGATGAAGAACAAAAGATACAAATGTTGTTTTTGGTGGTGATGGTATTTTTGCTTTTTTTTTTTTTCTTCTGTGAGGTGAGTAAAGAAAGGACCAGAAAGGGAGGAAAGGAGAATAAACAAATGGACTCATGCAATTCAGTAGACACTATCTGGAAAATGACATATAACTTGTGGGGAGGGATGGGAGGGGGAAACAGGGAAAGTAAAGGAAGGGGTGACAGTGTCCAAAAGAAGAAATGTACTCATTACTTGACTTATGAAATGGTAGACCCTCTGTACAACACATTAAAGTTATATTAAAATATATCAACAATAAATTACATTAAATTATATTTAAATTTTTGTATTAAAATTTAAATTATATTAAAATTAAAATCATATTTGAAAAGCTAAAAATTCCCCTAGAGAAAAAAAAAACACTTGAATACATACCAATGCTCACTCAATAGAACTTCATGAAACTTTAAAGAAAATGAAACCAGTCCTTTTAAATGAGAAGAGAAAATAATTTTATAACCCAGAGTCCTCTTCCCAAGTTAAAGGTCAATGAAGTGCAGAGATTAAATCAGTGTTATTTCAGAAAACAGTTTTCCTTTCAATGTTTGTTCCTGTGGTGTCTATTCTGAGAAAACTCCCAAAAGAAGCTCTTCACTATGGTCAATAGACACATGAAGAAATGCTCAATTTCTCTAGCCATAAAAGAAGTGTTAATCAAAACAACATTGAGATTCCACCTCACCCCACTTAGAATGGCTAGAATCAAGAAAACCAGTAACAACAGATGTTGGAGGTGATGTGGACAGAAGGGAAGCCCATTGCATTATTAGTGAGAGTGGAAACTTGTTCAACAACTTTTGGAAAGTAGTATGGAAGTTCCTCAAAAGACTCCACATAAAGCTCCCCTATGACCCAGCAATCCCACTTTTGGGCCCCAAATGATCACAAACAAAACTACACTAAAGCTACCAGCACAACTATGTTTATCTCAGCATTATTTAACATAGCTAAGCTATGGAACCAACTCAGATTCCCTCGGTAGATGAATGGATCAAGGAAGCATGGTGTATATATATATATATATATATATATATATATATATATATATATATATATATATATATATACACACAATGGAATTCTATGCCTCCATCAGAAAGACTTGGAAAAAAATTATATTAAGTGAAGTCAGGCCCAAAGAAACATAGGTCCCATGGTTTCTCTTATTTGCAATAACTGGTATATGTCTAGGACATGCAGCAAAGGTCAAAAGCTATATACATATGACCATATAAGATGATGTTAAACAAAATGAACCCAAAGATAGACAGTGGGTTTTTTTCTTTCTAGCTATTGTTTTTAACATATTTATAATGTAGTATGTGCTTTTTTTGTTTCTTTGGTCTGTTCCTTCCCCATGGTAAAATCCCTGTTTTATTCTAGTGTCCTACTTCTTGTATATACATTTTTCTAATTTGGGGAGGGGAAGGGAAAAAACAGGTGCTTAAATAGGGATAGAGGTTGGCTCATTGTAACAATGAGATGTACAAGACAATATGTTGAAAACAAACAAACTTTACAACTTCAGGCACGGGGGAGGGGAGTGGGGAGAGGAGTTGGGGAGGTAGGGAAGAAAGGAATGGTAGGGGAAAAACAAAGGAGGGGTAACAATGCTTGATAGGAAATGTACTCATTACCTTACTCATGCAACTGTAACCTCTGTACAGTAACCCCTCTGTACAGTATCTTTACAATAAAAATATATATTAAAAAACAAGCTCTTCACCAAGATGACAAGAGCAAAAAAGCAAGGTGATGGACATGAGGTTTAGTTGGGGAAAAGAAGAGAAGAAATTCACAAAGATGACAACAGGAGAGACCCCAATAGGAGAGTGGACAGAAAATACAGAAACAGGGACATATACAGGTTCAAACAAGTCAGAAACTCAACAGGTCATAGCTCCAAAAATATGTTCTAGAACATTTCCAGAAAGTATGTTCTTGAATGGGTTCTAGAATAGGCACTGGAATAGTTTCCAGGATTGGGTCTGGAATGTATTCTAGAATCTGTTGTACAATGTTTTCTACAATCAGTTGTACACCCAATATGTCTGAAAGTAGTGAAGAGAAATGAGAACACATAACGACAGTATGGTTGATGGAGGCATATTTTAATCTTTAATTTTAATTTTTAATTACATTTAATTTTAAATTACATATGTATATAATTTATACATAAACTTTATGTACACATTTATTTATATATTTATATAATTTTATATAATTTATGTATAAATATACATTGGCATATATTATATTATACCATTATATTATACATATATTACATTATAATTACTTTAAATTATATACATATATATGTATTTATTCACAAATTATATACATATATGTAAAGGCAAGTCCACAGAAAATAAAGTTAGAATCATGTCTTTGTGGCTTAGCAAAGAATGACATTCACCTAAAGTAAGCTTCCAATATTCATGTAATCACCTATGTAGTACCCACAGGAAGGATTCAAAGGATGAAGATGGGATTTGTGCATTAAAGGGGTATTGGGGATGACCAATAACTACTATTTCTCTTTAGTGGAGCATGTGTGCCAGAACTGGGACTTGAACTCGGGGCCTGGACCCTGACCCTGAGCTTTTGTGCTCAAGGCTAGCACTCTACGACTTGAGCCACAGCTCCACTTCTAGCTTTTTGGTGTTTAACAGGAGATAAAGAGTTTCACAGACTGCTTTTCTGCCTGAGTTGATGTTGAACCATGATCCTCAGATCTTCCTTACAGGTGTGAGCCACCGGTGCCCAGCTGACACACACTATTAAAGGTACAAAATTGAAATTGTTGGTTACCATATATATAGTCAATTATCCTTGAAAGAAGTATTTGATTCTGTAAACTTTTATTCAAAATGAAAAACTATCCAGGCACTGGTGGCTCATATATTTAATCCTAGAGACTCAGAAGGCTGAGATCTGAGGATCTTAATCTGAAGCAAAAAGAAGCTGGAAGCGGAGCTGTGGCTCAAGTGGTCGAACTAGCTTTGAGCAAAAGAAGCTCAGGGACAGCACCAGGACAGGCACAAAAAAAAATTAAAACCATATTTAGATGCATGGAACTGAATGCCCTAAATTCAAGACCCAGGTCAGGCACAAAAATATTTTAAACCATATTTAGATGCATGGAACTGAATATGGAGCTTATATATAAACCCCACCATCTAGAGCCAAGTGATTTTTGACCATGCCCAGAAAAGACAAGCAGGCACTGGAAAAGGGACAATCTTTTCAATACATGAGACTGGAGAAATTAGATATCTTCCCTGCAGATGAATAAAATCAGATCCCTATCTCTCAGCAGTTTTAAAAAAAGAAATCAACTCAAATGGATCCATGATTTAAATGAAGATTTGAAACTGTGTGATTATGATGTTTATGTGTAACATTTCAATCAGGTAATACTTTATTTTCCTCATGCATTTTCTTTTGAGACTGGGACTCAATTTGGGTATCTGATGTTTTTGCTCAGCGGCTGGTGCTCTATCACCTGAGCCATGCCTCCAACCCCAAACACGATTGCTTTATGACAATTGCAAATTAGGGACAAGTACTGGGAAAAGCAGACTAGCACATTACTTACAGGAACACACAAAGGATCAAGGCCATCACAAGCCAAGTCCCTATAGAATAATGAGATGAGATTGTTTTTACAATCAAATGACTCTCACTCTCTTACCTTTCCTTCTGGCCTCCTCAATTAGAGCCAAGCAGCTTTTGGTTACATTCATATAGGTAAACTTTCTTCTCTAAAACCTTTTTCTTATTAGACAACTTAAAAAGTAAAAATAATCCAGATGCTGGTGGCTCACACCTATAATCCTAGCTATTCTGGAGGCTGAAATATGAGGATTGAGGTCCAAAGCCAGCCCATGAAGGAATGTATCTGAGACTCTTATCTCCAATAAACCATCAGAAAACAAGAAGTGGTACTGTGGCTCAAAGTGAAAGATAGCTAACCTTGAGCTGAATAGCTCAGGGACAGTTCCCAGGCCCTGAGTTCAAGCCCCAAGACTGTACAAAAAAAAAAGCAAAAATACCTTTTTGAATACACAGATGAACAATTACACTTTCACTAAGCTCCCTTCCAAAAAAGGACAGAATACAAACATACATAGTAGCACAAAAGAATTTTTTTATTGCGAAAATACTGTACAGAGGGGTTACAATTACATGGGCAAAATACTGAATACATTTCTTATTAAGCATTGTAGCCTCCTCCTTTGTTTACCCTTCTCTTCCCATCCTAACTCCCCCCCCAAGTTGTAAAGTTCATTTTCGACATGACAACTTGTACTTCTCATTGTTGCAACAGGTCCACCTGTATCCTTATTTAAACAACTTGTTTTTCCCTTCCCCTCCACAAATTATACCGACATCAAATACAGTGAAAGCAGGATATTCCTT
>NW_027204184.1:0-37347 GCF_024711535.1 Dipodomys merriami
ACCTCTGGCTCTGGGAATTATTTCTTAGCTTTTTAACTAAAAGCTGCTGCTTTACCACCTCAGTTGCAGTTCAGGGCTTTGTGCTAGTTAGCTGGGATAAGCATCTCAAGCACATTCCTGCCCATGCTGACTTGATACCACAATCCTCAGATGTCAATTTCTTATGTAGTTAGGATTATACACAGGACCAACAACCCTTGTGTCATTTTAAAACTTTAATATATGCTTACCTCTACCTACTGTTGTTTACTTTTTATTTTTTACATGTGTGTGCTGTTCCTGGGCCTACAAATTGGGGCTCATATTCTGTCTCAGAAGTTTTTATTCAAGGTTATCCTCTATTACATGAGACATACCATAACTTTTGGGCCCTTTTTGGTGGGGGGAAGATTAATTACAGACAAGATTTTCGTGGACTCTTCTGCCAGAGCTGGCCATGAACCATCATCCTCAGCTATAAGCCACTTGAATAACTAGTAAAACATGTATCAGCCACAAATGCTTGATTTATTTAAGACTTTGTCACTCACTCTTCCTTGGTTACTTATACTCTTCTTTATTTCTTCTGTGCATGTCCTGAGGCTTGAACTAAGGGTTTAGGTGCAATCCCAGAAAATATTTGCCCAGTTCTGCCACTTAAGCCAAAGCTCAACTTACAGCTGAATCAGGTGGCTGAAATCTGAGGACCATGTTTCAAAGCAGCCTGCACAGGAAATCCATGACACTCTTATCTCCCATGCACCACCCAAAATCTGGGAATGCTAGGACACAAACACACACACACATCACACATACAAACACACACACACACACACACACAAACATACAACACACATGCACATACACATACACCCAAAGTCTCCTGGACTTTGCTTCTTGGGCTGGCCTTGAAACTTGATCCTCATATTTCTGCCTCATGAGAAGGCCTAGAGCCATGATCAACAAGCACCAGGTTTATGTGTAAATTTACAATTGGCCTTTCTTCTCTTCTCCTACAATTTTTTAGCACCAGGAATTAATCTCTGGGTCAGCATACAGGTTTTTTTTTTTTTTTTTTTTTTTTAGCTTTTCCGCCAAATACAGTGCTTTACAACTACAATCATATCTACTCTGGGTAGATGGGGGTAAGAGTTGCATTTACATTCTTGCCCAGTCTAGCTTTGAACCTTGATCAACTAGGAATACACATATGAACAAAAACCCATGCTCATTTTGAAACTTTACTTTTCTCTTTTCCTATCATTTTTAGTTTGTGCTTTTTTGTTTTTTGAAATGTGTGTAGAGGACTTCAACTTAGGGCTTAGGTGCTGTTCCAAGATTTCTGTTTGAGACTACCACTCAACAGCATGAGCCAAAGTACATATTGTAGCTTATTTTTGGTGGCAAATTATATATATATGACTCTCCTGCCTGGGATGGTCATGAACCGTGATCCTTAGATATCATCCTCCTGAGTACCTTGTATAGCATGTGTTATACCAAAAGTACTTCTCAAAAATAAAAGAAAGGAAAAGGAAAAAGATGAAAGGGAGAATAAACCATTCCAACCAAATATTTCATGGGCAATTTTGTCAAAGAAAATACCTTCTTTTTTTTTTTCCTTATTGGCAGGTGTCAAACCCGCAATATTGCTCATTGTAAACAAGTCCTTTACTACTTGAGTATGTCCCAAGCCTTTTTATTCACATGGTATTTTGTAGTTTGTTGGGTTGGTAGTTTTTATTTTGTTTTTTTTTTCTTTTTCTTTTTCTTTTTTGCAAGGATAGACCATGTTTAGCTAAGGTTAGTCTTCTACTTGTGATCCTCCTGTTTTCATCTCCTGAGTAGCTGAAATAATTGGTATATACCACCTCACCCAATGTAGCTCTTATTTGACTACTAGAGAAATTTTAAAAAAGAAGAAGCACCTCCTAATTATCTTCATAATCCCCATGACAAAAATGAGAATGTATTTATAGTAATTTTATTCATGAAGAGAAAGGGAAAAAATCCTAAACAAAAGAGATTATGTATCAGAAATGTAGGACCATTTATATTTATCCTTTTCCCCTCTTTCCTATGTGTGTGTTTTCCTGAAGATATAACACCGGCTTCACCAATGATAATCAAGTTATTCTAACACCAAGCTGCAACCCCACTTACATAGATAAAATTTAGAAAACCTAATGTAATTTATCACACTGAGAAACGAAGAAATCCCATATATTCATCTGAACAGATGATGAGACAAAAGTATTTAATATTTTTAACATTACTGAAAACTCTAAAACTGAAGGAAAATAGCTTTAGCGTATGTAGAATATCTATCAAACTCATACACTGTTTTCTTTATTTAGCTGACGTATTTTTGATGTAATCAAGAGATAAATTTGTTTTCAGTGATGAATAGGATGACACATTTGATGTTTTAACGAAGTAGAAGAAGATGAAGAAGAAGAAGAAAAAAAGAAGAAGAAGAAGAAGAAGAAGAAGAAGAAGAAGAAGAAGAAGAAGAAGAAGAAGAAGAAGAAGAAGAAGAAGAAGAAGAAGAAGAAAGAAAGAAAGAAAGAAAGAAAGAAGGAGGAGGAGGAGGAGGAGGAAGGAGGAGGAGGAGGAAGGGGGAAGAGGAGGAGGAGGAGGAGAAGGAGGAGGAGGAGAAAGGAGCAGAAGGAGAAAGGAGGAGAAGGAGGAGGAGCTGGAGGAGGAGCTGGAGGAGGAGGAGGAGGAGGAGGAGGAGAAGGAGGAGGAGGAGGAGGAAGAGGAGGAGGAGGAGGAGGAGGAGGAGGAGGAGGAGGAGAGAGAAGAAGAAGAAGAAGAAGAAGAAGAAGAAGAAGAAGAAGAAGAAGAAGAAGAAGAAGAAGAAGAAGAAGAAGAAGAAGAAGAAGAAGAAGAAGAAGATCACAATGGAAGGAAAACACTAATTTGTAAGCAAGATGACATGGTAGTCTTCATAAAAATTCAAACATGTTTACAGGTATACACTAATGACTTTTCAGTAAGTTGGTTTAACATGAAGTCAACCAATGAAGAAATAAAAAAAAAATCTCTGCAAGGAATTTGTAGCTCAGTGGCAGAATATTTGCCTATTATATGTGAAGGGACCTTGATAAATCTCATGCAAAATTCAAAACAGAACAAAAATTAAAAAAAAAAATGAAGGAAGGACAATAACGCACAGGGTTTGGGGCAAGTAAGTGGTTTACTTCCAAAATAGAAGTAGCAGCAGATGATTTTAGTGGCACATACTTGGAATCCAAACTTCCATTTCTTTGGTGGTTCAAATGTTCAAGGCCAATCAGCTAAAAAGCACAACAAATAAACAGGAGGACGAGGAGGACCATGAGAGAAGAAAAAAATAGAGATCTGAAACAAATTAAGCTTCATATGGATGGTGGAAAAAAGTCTGTCAACTATATTGTTTTCTTTAAAATAAGTTTCTACCTTTTACACCATATGAGGACACAGCAACAATTGAGCACATTAAAACTGGTGAAGCCGACCTCTCTGTACCTTGAATTTTCTAGGTTCTAGGTCTTGTCCTTCAGAGTATCTGTTGACTACAAATAACTTGCTCTAAGCTATTGGACCTGGTCTTAAGGAGTTTTGTTATAGCATCACAATGGAATTGAAACACCCAGATACACCTTTTTCCCTAAAGGAAATACTCTTCCTGTAGCTGTAGGAAAGACGGATGTATTTGATAGTCAGAGAGTTCAAGCTGAGGGCCTCCAATTTGCTAGGCAGTGGTTCAACCATATAAGTCCCCTACTCCAGCCCTTTTCCTTCACTTTGAACATATCAACAAACTGCCTTATGTATTTCAAGCTTTCTGCTGTTGACTATCTGATAAGAAACTATCATAGGTATGATGAGGCTCTATTTTCTCTCACTCTTATAGATGTTAGTAACCCAATCCATGGTGCTGTATGGCATAGGGCATTTTGATACATTATCAGAAGATTCTGAAGCGATACCATTATTCTTTTGACACCAGTCCCTCCAGGTTTAAACAAAAAAGTTATTGAATATCTTGAGTAAATTGAAGAGGTCTTTAAAAGCCAAAAGTTAGAGCAGCTTTTCAGATTATGAATGATATGTAGCATCCTACTGGATTTAATTTCTAAGTGAGAAAACAGCAGCTTGCATGACCTAACCTAAGCCAAAAACATTCTTGGTCTTAGTTTCTTTGCATTTTAATGTAAATAACAAAAGTGCCAGTTTATTGATGTATAAGAGGACTCTTCATATTTAAATATTGTCAAAATTCACTGAGTTGAATAGAAAACATGCTTAATTTATATTAAAGTAGTAATGTGTTATCATTAATACATGGATCTATTGTATTAGTAAATACTGAAAAGGAAAAACTTATTTCTACAGAGGATTCATTTTGGCAATAGTCATTTTATAGGAGGCTAATACTACCTACCTTCTTTCAACCACATGCTATTGTTGAGTGTGATATTGTTTTAGCTCTACTCAAGAGCTATGGGGCTCATGTTGTATTTCATTAAGAAAACACCAAAAAAGCCGGAAGTGCAGATGTGACTCCAGTGCTTGAGCAGTAGCCTTTAGCTGAAGAGCTGAGGGACAGCGCCCAGGCCCAGAATTCAGGCCCCACGACTGACCAAAAAGAAAAAGAAAAAGAAAACACCAAAGTGCATAACGATCTTATAACTTTTTAAAGACCAGAAATGACCTTTGTGTGGTCCTAACAATAATTCAAGTCCATAAAAAATAAGGACTTTAATATTATTTTAAGCTGGTGTGCAAGGGGGTTATAACTAAACAAATATGGACATCTCATATGCCTTAATTACTTCTTTGAATTATTGTCAAGTAAAAAATATCTGGATCCACTTTACTGAACTTTTCCAATTGGACACTCTGTCATGTGCCCCTTTCTTCTAGAAATACGTAGGAATCTATTTTGTTTTTTGATTGTTGGAGCAAGCTCCAAAACCTACACATGTGGTGAATGGAAGCCACTGGTGGGTATATGTTTGGTTCCTGAACATGGCCAGTGATCTAGCAGGAGCAGGCCTAAGGACATGGATTGTACTCAAGGACAATGTCTAATGGCTGATGTCCCCCTGGGAGCAAACACTAGGACCTGGCAGCCACCAAGGACACAAGGCATTGGCTGATTCCCTTGCACTTCTTGCAACACTGCCATGGCAGCAGCAGTGGCATCCTATTCTACCCTCGCATCCCTGTGGAAAGCTTGGCAATAGTCCTCCAGGCTCAACACTAAAAGAGCCAGTGGGCTCATGCCAAGCTGTGATTGGTCTATTTCAGCAAGTGTAAACAGTCTCGGCAGTGTATTACAGTGCTGGAAGTTCCTGGTTACCTGCTTGACTCAGTGCTACGTTGACAATTGTGTGTGTGTGTGTGTGTGTGTGTGTGTGTGTGTGTGTGTGTGTGTGTGTGTGTGTGTGTGTGTGTGTGTGTAGTTTTGGGGGGGGCAGTGGGAACTTTGTGTTGTTTGGGTTTGGGTATTTCCTTTTGGTTATTGCTCTGGGGTTTTTATTTTCTTAGTTAAGTTTAGGTAGATTTACTACTTACCATCTTAGCAGAAAGATGGGAGAACACAGTTAATTATTCTTAAACTCTTTAGAGGAGGAGACCTTAATTGAACAATACATTATGAAGAAGATCACTGGCTATGGCAGGAAGAGATTTTCATTGAATAATACAGTGTAAATGCGCTCGTTGGCTATGGAAGGAGGAGGTTTTCACTGAACAATACAGTATGAAGGAGATCATTTGCTATGGTAGCTATCCATATGTAAATTTGACCTAGCACTACCTCATAAACCTCAAAGTGGTAGTGATGGGAGAGTTCAACAATTGTCAGATCAAAATTGAGATGGATATTATTAAGACTTCCTATCACGCACACATGATTAGGTCATACCAAGTGAGTGAGAAGGATGAACACCAATACTTGGTAATGGAACTGGCCACCCAGAGACCTCCTGAGATAAATGTGAAAATCATAAGTTGTTAAAGCAGACTGTGTGTATTGTGCATTACTTTAATGAAGATAGAAATGAACACGGAGACCTTAAACAAAATAACCTCCTGTTGGATGACAAATGCAATGTGAAGGTCAATGACTTTGGCATGAGCACAAGGATTACCCAAGGGCAGTTGCTGAAGGACATATTTGGTACCTTGATTTTGTCCCTATAAAATATTCCTGCAGGGCTGGGAAGGTGGCTCAGTGGCAGAGCGCTTGACTTGCATGCATGAGGCCCTGGGTTCGATTTCTTAGCACCACATAAGCAGAAAAAAAGCCAGAAGTGGTGCTGTAACTCAAGTAGTAGAGTGCTAGCCTTGAGCTGAAGAGCTGAGGGACAGCTCTCAGGCCCAGAGGTCAGGCCCCACGACTGGAACCCCCCCAAAAAATATTCCTGTATGAAAACTACAATGTCTGCAAAGTAGACATCTGGTGCTTGGGAGTCATCTTTTGTATTTTATGGAGATGGTGAGTTTCCCATTTGAATACATGAATTTTAGCCAGATACAGGTAATTGTCTTGGAGGTCATGTACATTGCTCCATTTACCTGTATCCAAAAGGAGAAAATAACATCTTGACACTGTAAACTGCAGACCCAAAGCAGAGGTACAGTATAGAACAAATAGTGGAGACTAGCTCAACCAGGTTGAGGAATATTTCCTATGTCTTGGTGAGCCACTATGTAATGAGCTGAACCCTATTATTCTTGCACTCATGTGTGACATGGGTTACAGCCTTTTTGATACCCACAAATCAATATTGGACAGGACGTTCAATGAAATCATGGCCATGTATTTTTTTTTATTAAAAATGACTTAAAGTAGCATGCCAGCAGCAAAATTAAGTCAATGCCTTCAATTGTTCCAGTATGCCCGTCTCCTGTTCCTCTACAATGGAGAACCTGTTTTCCTGCCTGTAATCTGAATTTCAATTGTCCTATGATGACAAACCAACAATACTGAAGAGAATTGCCACTCTTCCATCCATTCTCCTCTGCTTCCTGCAGAAGAACTCCCGTTCCAGCATGATCACACACAATGAATCCATGGTTGCCTTTAGTTCCTCTTTCTTCCTGAGGAACAATGAGAGATGCTGGTAAGAGGAAAAAGCCCTTCCCTTTAGGTAGCTGGACAATAAGATCACAAATTCTATCTCAAATGAGAGACAGGATTGGAGGAGGGTTGCTATCAGGATAGGTACCACTATTTCCAGAACATTATGCCATGTGCAGGCCTAAAAAAACATTCACAGATTACAAAGAAGTTTTTTTTTTTCCAGAAAAAGTGTTCAGAGCCCTTTCATAACAAAACAACAGTACCAGTTCTTCAATTCAATTTCACGCTGGGGAATTCCACTTTGAATTCTTATCTACAAACTTGGACACTTCATCTAACAATCATTCATCATTTTGGATGACATTGACAATACCCATTGTTCATATAGGCATTTTAGTACTTTAAATTTTGGAGAAAAAAGGTCTAGGATGGGTCAAAAATTAAGGTTTTCCTTTTTGGTCAAAGATTTACCTTTTTAGACTACAACCCACATAGTATTTAAAGAAAGGATGGATATGGGAGGAAATCGTGCAGTTCTTAGTTGTTTTCAAGTATACTTATTGAATCTTTCAGCTACTGAACCTGCTTAATTTGTGAGGTATACACACACACAAAAACACACACATACACACATATATATGCATAGTATGCATGTATTTCACAAATATATTACATATTAAATATATCATATAATATTTTATATGTAAAATATACACAATTTTGGAGATGGTATTTCATGGAATTCTCCGACTTTGCTTTAAGACAATATTCTCCTCATCTCAGCTTCCTAAGAAGCTAGGATTATAGACCGGGGCTAGGTAAAAAGATTTCCTTTAAAATGCTGCAGAGAACCTGTCTTTAACTACCAAGAAACAGCAAGATACCAAGATAATAGAATGACAAAGTGAAATAGAACACTACATTCACTGGAAAACTTTCAAAATTTATTTTAGACAAAAATTAGAGTCAGTGTTAAGATCGATCCTTGAAAAACATTAATAAAAAATTAAAGACATATATACATCCCAGTTGGAATTGTGGAAGTAAGAGGAAGGCCCATCAGTTCAAGGCCTAGTACTGGTCTATAACCATACATTAAATGAAAATTAAATTTGTAAGCTAGAACTTGTTTTTTATCTGTTGTGTTCAGAGGAATGTCAGCATTATGTGTAAACAGACTGCTATACAAGGAATCCTTCTGGGTCATACAGTAGTTATTACATGGCTCTGTGTAGACATTCAGTTTTCTAATGATTTTCTTACATAAATCAATCTATATTAATTAAGTGCCATGAAGAATGCTAAACCTCAATTTTGTGCCCATCTCCATCCTTGTTCTCCCTATTGCCCAGCAGTTTCTGTCACAGTCAGCATAACTGTAGCTGGCACATGGAACAGACATGGACTCGATGGATCCTAACTGTGATATGATCCCAAATATAGCAAATACCAGAATCAATGAAATCCAAGCAGCTGTTCAAGGTGCCTAGTTGTATGAATGTCATCAGCTTCCAATGGTCTCACCTGTCTCTGCCAGAAGCCTGTTAATGGCCTGTTATCATCAAAGCTCACACTGAAGTTTAACTTCTCAATGTAGCAGTGTCACGAGGTGAAACCTTTAATAGAGGATTCTGTCATAAATGTATTAATGCCATCTCATTAACTCTCAAGGGACTAACATGATCACTGTTAGCAGTTGTAAAAAGCACTGTAAGCCCCTTACTCACTCTCATTCTAGAACATGCCATGATTCCGAGATCCTACATGATGTGATGCACCTAGGGGCCTTGTCCCATGCACTACCATGCTATTTAGAGTTTCCAGCAAACACTATTATGAATGATATAGACCTCTTATTCCTTATGAAGTAAGGAATAAGAAGTATTCCTTATGAAGTAAGGAATAAGAAGTATTCCTTATGAAGTAAGCTTCGGGTTTTTGTTAAATCATGACAAATGGGCTGAGATGCTATAGTTTAATGTCTTTTCCATAGAACTGAGTATAAAACTGAAGGCCTTCCACTTACTAGGCCGATATTTTACCACTTGAGCCCTCCAGGGTTCCAACCCATTCTTCTTTTACAGTTTGCTTTCCATATAGGGTCTTGTGCTAACTTCACTCAAGCCAGCCTCAGAATCCAATCCTCCTATACCTCTGCCTCTCAGTAGCTGGGATTATGGGCCTGTAATAGCACACTTTGCCACTTAAGAAGGCACTATTCTTTTGGGGAAAGATGATACAGACCACTGAGTTGCATGTGTGTGTATGTATTCATGGAAATTGGTCATGGTGATTTATTTAGTACTGAAGGTGAATATTCCTGGATGATCTGTATTCTTAATTCCTTTCACACCAAAGAAATTGCTTCTCTGGATGCTAGTGAATCACAGCTGTCATCCTAGCTCCTCAGAATGCTGAGATTTGAGGATCATATTTTGAAGCCAGGTGAACCAGGAAAAGTCCATGACACGCTTATCTTCATTTAAACACCAAAAAATCACAAGTGGAGCTGTGGTTTAAGTAATAGAGTACTAGCCTTGAGGAAGAAAAATAGAAATAACAACTGTGCTCTGATCAAGTTTCAGGACCAGCACCCACACAAAATCTCCAGATAGCACTTGGGCTATTACAATGAGCTTTTGTGCTATTGCAAGACACAATGAGATGTACAAGTCGTTATGTTGAAAAATTAACTTCACAACTTAGGTGAGGGGAGGAGGGGGAGCAGAGGATTCGGTGGGGGGACAGGGGAAGGATGGGAAGGGATGGGAAGAGGAAACAAAGGAGGAGGCTACAATGCTTGATAAGAAATGTACTCAATATCTTGCCCATGTAATTGTAACCCCTCTGTACAGTATTTTCACAGTTGAAAAAAGAGAAAAAAGACACAATTATACATAATGAATCATCTCTACAGGACAGTTGCACTATAAAATTCTAGTATTACTTCATAACATATGTTCTTTCTGGATCATCTTTTTGCCCCATTGTTTCTCTGAGAATGATGTCTTGATTTGGAAATAGAGGTGAAAAATTCAGTGATGAATTTGGCCTCTGGATCCTACCCTCATCCATCATTGACATGTTCTCTCTTTTTATTTTTTGGCAGTCCTGGGGCATAAACTAAGGGTCTGGGGCATAAACTAAGAAGGCTGAGCTTCTTTTTTGCTCAAGGCTAGCACCATCCCACTTGAGCCACAACACCACTTCCAGCTTTTTCTCTTTATGTGGTACTGAGTAATTGAACACTGGGCTTCATGCACGCTAGGCAAGCACTCTACTACCAATCTACATTCCCAAATGTTCTCTTTAAAAAATGTCTTACCTGTTTACCTCTGTCCCATCTATGCAGCCACTGCCAGTGCTCTTGAACCTATTTGTTTAACTCTTAACTGCCTTTCATTCACTGTAACAGGCAAATTATTTTCTATTCCATTGAAAGAATTATCTTTCACTTTCTGAAACTGCACACTTGATCAGCTAAAATCAAACAACAACTCAATATTACCAGTGTTTGAAATTGAAGACATATAGAATAATCAACAGCTAATAATAAATAGCTAATAATCTACCGAAGTCAATGCACAACAACCCAGATGCTTGCCAAGTCTTTTATTTTTCGCTAACCCTACAATATGCTCTGGTAGATAACAAATTTAAAGTCTACAGATATAATTAGTTCCCACAAGAGCTGGTTATGAGTTACTTCCAAGGAGTGAGTGCAAATTAAGGACTTTCTAGAAGTCAGTAACAGAGTGAATGAAACACTAAGGAGGATATATTTGTCAAGAAATCATGGGAGTATTTAGGAGCTGACAACAGTGGCTGTATGATAGGTGACCAGACAGCAGAAACCACAATCTTAGAGCTAGAGGACCTAAATCCTCCCAGGCATCCTTTAAGTTTGGAATGGGTCCACACATTTCATAAGAGACTATAGCCTGGTGGCCCCCTGCTAAAAACTGAGCAACTGCTACAGAAAAACCACACGCAAACTACTAGCCCAAACTTGTAGCCTACAAAAGTTGGTATTCAGTGAGTTAACATTAGATTTCTGGTATCTTGCCACACAACATGACAAAAACATCTCTCAGAATGCTGGTGGCTGACATGTGTAATCCCAGCTACATAGGAATCTGAGATCTGAGGATCAAGATTCAAAGGGATCTCAAGCAGCAATGTCTATGATACTCATATTGACAATAAATAGAAAAAAATACTGGAAATGAGTATGGCACAATACCCTAAGTTGAAGCCCAAGTACCAACATACACACATACACACAAACACACATTGAAAAATGAAAACATTTGTTAAAAACAACCTGGTATTTTCTTTGCTGTGTGTAAAACTTTAACATGTCTTAAACTTTTCCTTGTGCTTGAAGAAATTTATTAAAATTCTATAACTACACAAGTACACAAATGTGTTGACCATACACTTTTTATATACTATATTGCAATTTTTACTGCAAACAGAGGACCTTTCCTACTAATTTAATCTAATTATTGGAGAAACAATCTCATATCTTGATATTTCTCACAATACCTTAGTTGGAATTAAACATAATGTTCTTAATTAATCAAAAGGAAAAACGTACACTATATCTAAAAGGACATTCAAGTGAAATCAATTGATTGCAGCACTTAAAAATATTTTATGCTGGGGCTGGGAAGGTGGCTCAGTGGTAGAGCACTTGCCTTGCATGCCTGAGGCCCTGGGTTCGATTCCTCAGAACCACATTAGTAAAAAGAAGAAAAAAGCCAGAAGTGGCGCTGTGGCTCAAGTGGTAGAGCGCTAGCCTTGAGCTGAAGAGCTGAGGGACAGTGCCCAGGCCCAGAAGTTCAGGCTCCACGACCTGACCCCCCAAAAATATTTTATGCCAAATGACTACAAGATTCTGATTAAAACTGAAAATTTTGAAGTGTTCTCAATTTCTGCTTCATTTAGACAAAGTACTTAAAGATGTCTTTGATTTTCCATAAAGATATCGTATCCAAAAATTTTCTATATTGTAGAAATTAGTTAACTATAGGCTACCTATAAATTCACATAGATGTTTCTCAATTCACTAGAGCAAAAGAACTATAAATTCTGACCTACATCTATAAATACCCCATGAAATTATCTAGAACATTCTACTTTTCTCAGAACAATGAAAGCTGCCAACAAAGTCGCTAATAGTGAGAGAAGAAAAAAGAGCATGTTTGTGATGGCTGAAATTTTACAAAAGACTTATTCGCATATGGGCACACACACAAAGCCATACAATGTTCAAGTTTACCTGGTAAGAAAAAGAACTCACCCCACAGAGAGAGAAAGACAATTGGCAGGAGGAAGATAGACTGAAGAATTATCTGAATGCATATCTTCTCACGTTTCCATCCATTTGCTTTGTGGAGTTTTCCTGGTGTCCCATTTCTCACTAAGTCAGACCTCAGGCATCCCAGCGGAATCACTGGCACCCAGGACTCAGGTAACACCATAACTCTGCTCTCCCTGTGCAAAAATCACCAACTAAATGAAAAAGAAAGCAAAGTGGATTTCAGGGTCACATAAAAAAGAACCACACACACACACACACACACACACACACACACACACACACACACACAAACACACACACACACAGAACCACCTGCTTGGGGAGAAAGAAAACGTGTGTGTGTGTTTGTGTGTGTGTGTGTGTGTGTGTGTGTGTGTGTGTGTGTGTGTGTGTGTGTGTGTGTGTGTGTGGTTTGTGTGTTGGTAGTGGTACTTAAACCCAGGACTTGGGAACTATCCTTTAGGTACTACCCTTTAGCTTTTTTGCTCAAGGCCAGTGCTCTACCACTTGAACCACACTTCACTTTTAGGGTTTTAGTCATGAAGACAAGAGTATCGTAATGTTTCTTACCCAGGCTGGCTTTGAACCTTGATTCTTATATCTCAGCCTCCTAATAGCCAGAATTACATTAATGAATGGCATCTGTGACAGACCAATGTATTGACTTCAAACCCCAATACCAGCCCAAAAACCAAAAGCAAAACCAAACTTTATAGCATATAAATATACTGATATCATATTAAACAAATAGAATGAAATGTGGAGATCTTGGTAAAGGATATCAGAGAATGATTATCATTATTAGTTTTTCTGGCTTAAAAAAACCTAAAATTACTTTCGTAAAAGTAAAATAACTACAGAAACCCCTGGTACCAAGGTATATGTTTCAAATAAAACACCTGTGGAGAACAAACTGAAAATGCAGAGGAAAACTAAGAATTTTAGAATTAAGTGATTGCTACACAGAAAGTATACATGATCATCTGTACCTTCAAACTCTTTCAAATAGGCTACATTACTGACACAAAAACTGTTCTTCTTCTCATTACTTCTCATTTAAAAAACAAGTCTACTTTATTCTCTTTAGGAATGCTTTGAATATTTGATTCACTTTTCCCAAAATGTCACTAAAGAAACTCAGTCTTTCAACAACTCCAAAATTTTTATCTTAGCATTTAAATAATTATGTCATGTATCTTCTTTGGGTTGGGAGTATCAGAACAACTTTTAACTTGTTCTTTTACCTTTGCTGTTTGGAAGGTGTATTTTCACAAAAGAGGACAGGGAAACACTTAGTAGATCACCTGATTTAAATGTAAGTGGCTAAAGCTACCAGGACAACTATGTTTATTGCAGCATTATTTACCATAGCTAAGATATGGAACCAACCCAGTTACTCCTCAGTAGATGAATCTATCAAAACAATGTGATAGACATATATATATATATATATATATATATATATATATATATATAATGGAATTCTATGCCTCCATCAGAAATACTGATATTGTCCCATTTGTTAGAAAATAGAAAGACTTGGAAAAATTATATTAAGTGAAGTAAGCCAGGAGCTAAGTAACATAGGTCTCATGTTTTTCCTTATTTGCAATAGCTAGTATATATCTTGGACAAGCAGAAGTAGTCAAAAGCTATGTACATATGACCATATAAGATGATGTTAAGCAAAATTAACCCCAAGATAGGACACACGTGGTTTTTTTCTTTCTTGCTATAGTTTTAAAGGTATTTATAATATACTATGTGATTTTTTATTTCTTTGGTATGTTCTTCCCCCATGGTATAACCTCTGTTTTCACTCTGCTGATTCTGGTGCCCTGCATCTTATATATACATTTTTCTAATTTGGGGAGGGGAATGGAAAAAAAAACTAAAATGCTTAAATATGGATACCGATTAACCCATTGTAACAATAAGATGTACAAGACACTAAGTCGAAAACGAACTTTACAACTTTGCGCGTGGGGGAGGGAATGGAAGAATTAGGAAGGTGGGTAGGGAAAGGATGGTAAGGGATAAACAATGGAGGGGATAAAAATGCTCCGTAGGAAATGTAGTCATTACCTTACTCTTGTATCTGTAATCCCTCTGTACAGTATCTTTACAATAAAAATATATTTTACTAAAAGAAAAACAATAAATTTAAGTGCTAACTTACTCAAGCGGCTGAGATCTGAGGACAATGGTTTAAAACCAGCTCAGGCAGGAAAGATAGAGACTCTTATCTCTAACTGAAAACCAAAAAGCTGGAAGATGTGACTCAAGTGGGAAGGTGCTAACCTTGAATAAGCAAAAATCGGGGGTGGGGACAGAGGACACCACACAGGGCCTAACTTCAAACCCAGTGACCACCACACATATACACAAAATTCTAACTAACAGCAATTCATATATACATCATCTGAACTGCCTAATTGGAAATATGCATAAGAATCTAAAAATATTTCATTTTAAGAAATACATTTTAATACGTTTTTACTGTAAAAATACTGTATATAGGTGTTACAGTTACATGAGCAAGAAAATGAGTACATTTCCTATCAAGCGTTGTTGCTTCCTTCTTTGTTTTTCCCCTACCATCCCTTCCCTTCCACCTCTACAACTACACTCCTCCTCCCTCCCCCACCTAAATTGTAAAGTTCGTTTTTCTACATAGTGTCTTGTACATCTCATTGTTACAATGGATCAACCTGAATCACTATTTAAGCATTTTGTTTTTTTCCTCCCCTCCCAGGGCACTGGCATCAAATACAGTGAAAATAGGGGTAATACTGTAGGGAAGGAGCATACAAAGAAACAAAAAAATCACATGGTACATTATAAATATGTTAGAAAAAATCGCAAGGGAATAAAACAACCTTTGTCGCTATCTTGGGGTCTTAACACGTCTTATCTGGTCATAAGAAATACATTAAAAAAAAGGAAATACATCAACACAAATTTTTATATTTGCAAAATCCACTATTATTTGGGAACATGACATAATGTTTGAAAACTAAGCAAATAAAGGTTGATCCAAATATACATATACCTCTTTCAATTGCACACTTGTAATTTTCCCTTGGATTTTAAGAACAAGATAGTGTTGTTTACATCCTAATGAAAACCAGATGACCCAACTAGTCACAAACACGTCAAGATAACAAACAAGAAATGTGTAAGAACTATTTTTTTGGAATCCTTGCTGAATGGTCTAATTTTCGATTTCATTGTAATTTCCCTTTCAGTACAATATGTAATTGGGAATTACAGAATTCCAACCTGTAAGTTTAATGTTCGGGATTTTGTGTTTCTCTCTCTCTCTCTCTCTCTCTCTCTCTCTCTCTCTCTCTCTCTCTCTCTCTCTCTCTCTCTCTCTCTCTCTCTCTCTCTCTCTCTCTCTCTCTCTCTCTAGGATTGTGCCCATAAATACTAAAGCATTATTTCTATAGTTTTGTAGTGTCATATATATATTTTTCTGAATAGAAAAATTAATAAACTATGTTCAATAAGAGATCCAAATGAGTTTTGTTATGTATTTGATCACCAAGGACTTCAATTATGCAAAAATATTTGGTACATTACATATATTTATACCCATGTAACTGCTGCTGTTTACAAGTATTCTGTAGTTTTTCCCAACATTTTCAATCATGGTTAGAAATTGTACATAGTTGCCAAGCACTAGTGGGTCAAGCCTATAATCCTAGCTACTCATGAGGCTGAGAGAAAAGATTGCGGTTCAAAACCAGCCCATGCAGTAAAGTCCATGAGACTCTTATCTGCAATTAACCACCTGAAAACCAGAAGTGGCACTGTGGCTCAAGTTGTAGAGCACCAGCCTTAAGCTGAATCGCTGAGGGACAGTGCCTTCATCCAGAGTTCAAGCCCCAAGACCATAAAAACAAAAACAAACACAAAATTTCTTTAATATGGTCAAAACAGAGATAATAATTCTGGGAATATATTGGCTGGCATAGTTAATTCTTCCTTAAGCAAAAGTACTTTGTGTTTGGATTTAGAAACCCTATTATTAGATCATTTTTCCATAATATCATTTTGGTGCAAGTTAAAGTGTTTGGCCTAAAAAAGGAAGCTTTGTGATTGTTATGAAAATTTTTCATAAAGCATCACTGCAACTGAAGAGTGATATCTTTTTTGGTGAAGTTCTTCACATGACTCAATGATTAAGTCGTCTAAGATGACATACATTCACTCACAACCTTTCAACAAATCAAAGCAGTCAGACTGAGCATGGTGGTTATTACTAGTTTGGAATGTAGTATGCAAGATGGAATAGCAGGAACCTGAGGGGAGGCTTCAGACCACAGCAACTCACTTGGGTTGAACTCATGTCCCTGATGAATTGATGTTGAAGCCCTCACCACTAAGTTTCCAAGGTTATGCTGTAGGAAAATCCCTTCCCTGCAACAGCTGTATAGTGAGGGAAAGCCTGTCTTATCAAGTTCTACCAATATATTTGTTTCTAGACCATGACTATATATAGCTAGATTAATCAAAACCTAAAAATCTGAAACATTCCAGTATGCTGGAATAAACTTTTCTTTCCATCCTACATTCAGATGTAGGGAGAATTTAAAAAGACTTTCTGGGGCTGGGTTATACTTAAGTGAGAGTATTTGCCTAGCTAATTAAACATCCTAGGTTCAATCATCAATAACACAAAAGAAGAGACAATATCAGATAGGTGGCAAAGCCCAAAAAGTGGAAAGTAATTCAAGTAAAACTCCTGAAATACGGACAGATTCTCCTGGTATGTGTCAGGAAAGTTAGAAGAAGAAAGGCCACCCCATTCACCTGCCATAGCTACCAAGTTTGTTAGAACTGGACCAATAAAACCTCAGGCAATCAACACTGAACAAACAAAACCATAAAGGTTGTGGTTTGCTGCAGGGTATTGAGGGAGGCAGGAGGGAGAATTGGGAGAAGGAAGACTGGTAATGCCAGCAGCAACATAGGTAAAATCGTCAGAGGCATTATCTTGTGTAGAACTTGGAGAGATGTACATGGGACACAGGAGCAATTCCATTGACATACAGCTGCTGTATGTTAAAATGAACCTTTGTCAAACTCTACTATAAAGCCATAGTAATCAAAACAGCTTGGTATTGGCATAAGAACAGACCTCAGGACCAATGGAATAGAATTGAAAACCCAGAAATGAACCTACAGACCTATAGCCATCTAATCTTCGATAAGGAAGCTAAAACAATAGAATGGAAGAAAGACAGCCTCTTCAGTAAATGGTGCTGGCAAAATTGGTTAACTACATGTAGAAAACTAAAGCTAGATCCTTATATATCACCCTGCACCAGAATCAACTCCAAATGGATCAAAGACCTTGAACTCAAAGCAGATACTCTGAAAACATTACAGGATGGAATAGGAGAAACCCTAGGTCTCCTTGGCTCAGGCCGAAATTTTCTGAATAGAGACCCAGAAGCACAACAAATCAAAGAAAGGTTGGACAAATGGGATTGCATAAGGTTGCAGAGCTTCTGCAGGGCAAATGACATTGCTAGCAAGATCAATAGAAAGCCCACCGATTGGGAGAAGATCTTTACTAGCCATACAACGGACAAGGGTCTCATATCTAAAATATACTTGGAACTCAAAAAATTAAACCACCCAACAACAAATCCTCAAAGAAACAACTGCCCAATAAATAAGTGGGCGAAAGACTTAAAGAGAAGCTTCTCTGAAGAAGAAAGAAGGATGGCCAATAGACACATGAAGAAATGTTCAACATCCCTAGCCATAAAAGAAATGCAAATCAAAACAACATTGAGATATCACCTCACTCCAGTTAGAACAGCAAAAATCAAGAACTCTAACAACAACAGATGCTGGAGGGGATGTGGACAGAAAGGAACCTTACTTCATTGTTGGTGGGAATGTAAACTTGTTCAACCACTTTGGAAAGCAGTATGGAGGTTCCTCAAAAGACTTCACATAGATATCCCCTATGATCCAGCAATCCCACTATTGGGCATTTTCCCAAATGTTTACAAACAAGACCACACTAAAGCTACCAGCACACCTATGTTTATTGCAGCATTATTTACCATAGCTAAGATATGGAACCAACCCAGATGCCCCTCAGTAGATGAATGGATCAAGAAAATGTGGTATATATACACAATGGAATTCTATGCCTCTATCAGAAAGAATGACATTTCCCCATTTGTTAGGAAATGGAAAGGTTTGGAAAAAATTATATTAAGTGAAGTAACCATGCCCAAAGAAACATAGGTCTCATGGTTTCCCTTATTTGCAATATCTAGTATAGGTATGAGTCAAGCGGAAAAGGTCAGATAATGTGATGTTAGGAAAATTAACCCTTAAATATGTATTTTAATGTTTTCATTTCTTTCATGCATGTGTTTCTAACGCATTTATAAGATTATTTCTTTGTTGCTTTGTATGTCCCTCCCCCACAGTGTAACCCCCGCTTTCACTTTATTTGATGTCAGTATAACATGTGGAGGAGATGGGGACAAACAAGTCGTTTAAGGATTCAGGTGGACCTGTTGCAACAATGAGAAGTACAAAATGTCATGTCAAAACCAACTTTACAATGTTGGTGTGGGGGGTGGAGGGGGGTATAATTGGGTGGGGGGAGGGGGGAGGCTGGGAAGGGAGGTAAAGGGTAAACAAAGGAGGAGGCTGCAATGCTTGGTAAGAAATGTATGCATTATCCTGCCCATGTAATTGTAGCCCCTCTGTACAGTATGTTCTCAAATAAAATAAAATTAATTTAAAAAAAATGAACCTTTGCAAGCTAACATCTCAATTGATAGACATATACCTTCAGTCAGAATATATGTATGGATATATCCAAAAATAGGAAGAAAGTAATACCACAGAGCATAAACAGTTCAACTTGAGCAATGTATTGGTCCCAGCTGATGCACCAGAATGCTGCTTCCTTACCTCCCTTCCGTGTATTCTCTGGACATGGTTATAATGTGTATGGCTTGGAAGTGAACTAAAGATAACTGGTGCTGGGTAGAAGAACCTTATTTTTTATTATGGAAGCTTGCCATTTTTATAACATGGTAATTGGATTTAACACAATCAAAGTACCATAGTAACTGATCTCCCCTTCCTGGATGAATGAGCAAATATTAATGATTAAATATTAATAACAGCATCCTTGTACATATCGAAATGACACTGCCTGGCTGCTTTGGCATCTCCCTCTATGGAGCTCTCACCATTCAAACGTAACAGATTTGGTAAAATATTGTTAGGTTGAGATTTACTTGCCTTCATTCAGTCATCCAGTGATTGTGGGATATGTTTTTTGTTTTGTTGTTTTGATTAATTTCCCTTCCTGCTCCCGTGCCTCCATTTTCAAATGATTTATAGCTGAAGATCAATAAGAGGATGAGTACTTAGAACTGTCCCACTGATGGAAGGAAATATTCATGTGAATGTACACACAAAAGCACAAAACCCTTAATCCTCCTTTTGGTTCCTTCAGAGAGAAGGCTGTTGGGAACATACTTGCCTTGAAAGGGGCCATCTGGCCATGGTACCTGGACTGACAGGGACCAAGATGATGGAGGACTAGGAGGTGAAGAACAATAAGCCTTTGGGCAGGGAATTTTTGTAGCACCTAGAAGCTGTGTTCAAGCCCCAGCACTAGAAGAAGAAAGAGGTAAAGAAAAGGAAGAGGAAAAAACAAGGACCTAGTGTTTGAGTGCATTTACATATTACCTATGCCTCATGGGTAAAGGTGATATGAGCCTGTAACGCCAGATGTGGCCCATTCTAACTTCCTGTCTTCACAATAAACCTCTTCTCAGGTGCCAGAGAATTATGCCCCTTCCAGGTGAATAGTTAGAGTTCCTTTCTTCTAGTCTAAATTGTGGGGCATGCGAACTCTAACCTGCTAGGCTTAACCCCGACAGAGCACAGATGAGCATAGTACGTGGAGAGAGACATACTTGACAGCCCTGTTTCCAGTTAAGTGTGCCCAACCCCTCTCCTTGATCCCCTCTGCTAGGCTCCTTGTCCCATACTTCCCCCTCATCAGCCCACCTCCCGCCCCCACCTGTTGGCCCATGGTCACCCCGTGTTTCCTAAGCCCACCACCATGCTATGTGCCCTACTACCACTTTTGGATTGGACTGCTTCTTGAGGCCAGATACCCCCTCATAGCTGCATCCATTCTCCTGACCCAATCATCTCACAGCCAAACTTTTACTTCCACCCCACCTTTCTGGCCCCACCCCTTCCGGCCCCACCCCTTCTGGCCCCACTGCTTTCTCTTCACTGCCTGGCCCAGTCCTTCCCGTGGAAACACTTGCGTGGGATGGGAAATGTGTACTTGCCCAGCACTCACTACACAATGCTAGTTGCCAGAATATTATGAACATGAGCTATAGCTGCCACAGAGAAGGAAGGCCCAGGTCAGAGTCAGTCCCTCCTACCTGCCTGGCTAAGGCCTGGACAGCCCCAGGGCTCTCTGTTTTACCTGAGTTCACTGGCAGTTGCAGGGATGGAGATGCAGACATTGCCTCAATCTCCTCAACCAGTGCTGCATCTTCCTGAGGGATCTTCAGCTTCACTATCTGGATCTCCATCCTTCTACTGAGTGTGGGCCCAGCCACAGATAATATCCCATGAGGACTGTGATTTGATGTTACAGAGCCCCCTCTCCTAACCCACTCTCTTTTTCATTTTCTTCTCTGCTCCCCTGTGGGAGCCTCCCATCTAAGCTCAGTTTCAACTGAAGTTTGCCCATACACTCTTCCTGGGCCCCAATATCCCCTGCCAGGTTCCCCCTTCCACCACCACCAGGCCCACCCACATCCTATGCTCTTCATCACACTGCCCACCCATACCCCATTCTCTGGCCCTCCATTGTCCCACAAACTTTCGTTGGGTTAGAGATGTGTGGACCCAGTTGCCAAAGACAACCCTAGAAAACCCAGTTCCATGGTAATAGCGCCTCACTCCCACCAATCTCCTCTTCCCCACACCTGTTGTTCTGAACCTCACCCTAATCCCGGCCCTGCCCCTCTCAGTGTAAGATGTTTCATGGGTGAGGGAATGTAGCTCCTCCATTGATGGAAGATAGGAGCTTAGAGTTCACCCCATCCCCTCATGGTCATGGTCTCAGTAGTCACGGTTTCTATGAAGCAACTGATGGAGGGATTGGAGCTGAGGAAGCTGCCACCTTTCCCACCTCTGCATCTGTTCAGGGATGTGGTCCTCCAGGGCCTCTTAGGCTTCACCAGCCAGCCAACTTCCAATTAAAAGGTCAGTGTGGAGTCAACTGCTGGAGCCATCACCAAAGACCCAGATTCAATGTAAGTGAGTGTTCTCCTCTCACCCCCCTCCATTGCCCTTTACTCCATTCTCTCCTGTGCCCCCCAGCAGGAGCCATCCCTGGGACAGGGTTCTTAAATGTTAAGTGGGCTGAACCCTTCTTCTTCTCTTCCTTTCTATTGCTAGGTTCTCCACCCATGTCCCTCTTCCTCACTACCCCCTACCACCCCCTTCCTCACCCCATGCTTCCCCTTCCCCCAACCAATTGTTTCCCCTGCCCACCCCAAACCATGCTTCCTCACCCTAGGGGCTCCCCTATCCTTTACTTTCCCCACACCATCCACCATCCCTTGCTTCCCCTGCCACCCATTCCCACCTGACCCCCATCCCTGCCCCTCCTGAGTGAAGGGATGTGTGTGGCATGCACATAGGTAGGCGATGCAATTGGACTGAACCAAGGTAAAACAGTCATTGGAGAAGGAAATCAGGGAATCAGAGTCTTCCCTGTCCACCATTCCACCTTGTAGCATGCTTAGTTGCTCAGTTCCACCGCATCTGCTGGTACTGGAGTTAATGTTGCTGCCTTTTCAACAACACCATGGGGTACCACCACTTTACTGATCAGTGTGGGCCCATCTGCAGGAGCCATCACTGGACAGCCCTGGATCAAGGTAAATGGGGCCTAATTCATCCCAGCTTTTCCCTTCTCCCTGCCCACCCTTATCCCCACTCACTTCAGACCCTGGTGTCCCGCCCACTCTTCCCCTCCCTGTCCACCTCCTGGCTCAACCCCTCCTGTGAGAACATGATTGGGTGAGGGGATATGTGTGTGTGTCAACTCACAACACACAGAAGTGGTACCAGACTGGTCTGAACCCAGTTGTGAAGGCCACAGACTCTGGATAAATTCATATTAATATTACTGAAATTTATATCACAATATAAGCAACATAGGTATTTTAAGGAATTGATCATTAAAGCCTTAGATACCTAATGGATGAAGAATGGAGTGTGCTCCACCTCCACTCCCAGCAATGGCTTGTAGAGCTCCAGGGTTCCTTGTTTTCTCCATTTCCACTGGCATTTATGGGACTGGAGATGCAGTCCTTGCCTCCTCCTCTCAACAGATTTTATGCCTGCCACAGCCACTTGGTAGGCCTCAGGGATCTTCAGCTATACTATATGAACTTCCTGCTCAGTGTGCACCCACCTGTGACAGCCATCCTCAGAGGACCCCACGAGGTAAGTGCGACCCCTGTCCTTGATTCTTTGTTTTTCCATTTTTACCTCTGACCCTTGTGGCAGCCATTCCAGGACAGCCCTGTTTTGAGATGATTTGGTCCCACCCCCTCTCCCAAACTCCCATACCATCTGCCAGGCCTCCCTTCCACCAGTTTGAGCTGGACATATGCTATAGCAGGTGCCAGAGAAAGAAGGCTGAGGATGGGATCTTCCCCACCTCCTCTCTTGGCTATGGCCTGTTTAGCTGAAGGTTATGGGGGTTATGTGTATTCACAATATGTTATTGGCTGCTTCATGCCAATTCACAATACCCTGAATACAGTATCCTCAAACTTGACATTCAAGTCAAACTCCATGAATTTATCCTACTATTCCAAATTACTAAAATTTACTGCACCTAGAAACCAAAAAAATAAAATCCACCTTGTTATTTTAGTAGCAATAGACATCATGAAAATAGATTTCCAGCTTTTGCTGGGTAGTTGGAGATAAGAATTTCAATCACTTTCCTACTCAGGCTAGCTTTGAGTTGTGATCCTCATATGTCAACTTTCTGATTAGCTAGTAATACACACATAAACCAATAACCAATGGCTCATTTGGAAACTATAATTTTCTCTTTCTCCCATCAATGATTTATTTATTTATTTATTTTATTATTGTGAAAATATCATACAGTGGGCTTACAATTACATGGGCAAGATAGTGAGTACGTTTCTTATCAAGCATTTCTGCCTCCTCCTGTGTTTCTCCATACCATCCCTTCCCCTCTCCACCGCCACACTCCCAAACCTCCACACCCCCCTACCACCAGTCCTCGACCTCTCATCCCCCACCGCACCAAAGTCATAAAGTTCATTTTTCAAAATAACGTGTTGTACATCTCATTGTTGTAATAGGTTCACCTGTAACCCTATTCAAACAATTTGTTTTTTCCCTTCACAAATTATATCAACATCAAATACAGAGATATCAGGGCTTCTAACATGGGGGAGGTACATACAAAGCAACAAATAAATCATCTTATAAAAATGTTAGAAAAACTAGCAAGAAATAAAAATCATTTGCGTCCTTATCTTGGGGTTCATTTCATCTAACATCAACTTATCTGACCATTTCTGCTTGTCTCAGACATATACTAGTTATTGCAATTAAGGGAAACCATGGGACCTGTGTTTCTTTGGGCCTGGCTTACTTCACTTAATATAATTTATTCCAAGTCTTTCCATGTACTAACAAATGGGGCACTGCATTCTTTCTGATGGAGGCATAGAATTCCATTGTATAACGGGAAACAAAGGAGGAGGCAATAATGCTTGATAAGAAATGTACTCATTACCTTGCCCATGTACTTGTAACCCCTCTGTACGGTATTTTCACAATAAAAAAAAAATAAAAAGAATAAAAAAAGACTTACAGAGAAACTTGTCTGAATAGGAAAGTAGGATGGCCAATAGACACATTTAGAAATGCTCAACATCCCTAGCCATAAAAGAAATGAAAATCAAAACAACATTGACAATCCACCTAACCCCAATCACAATGGCTATAATCAAGAACTCAAAAACAATAGATGCTGGAGGGGATTTGGACCAAAGAAACCCTACTGCATTGTTGGTGGGAGTGTAAACTTGTTCAACCACTTTGGAAAGCAGTATGGAGGTTCCTCCAAAGACTTCACATAGAGCTACCCTATGACCCAGCAATCCCACTTTTGGGCATTTACCCAAATGATCACATCCAAGACCATACTAAAGCTACCAGCACAGCTATGTTTATTGCACCATTATTTACCATATCTAAGATATGGAACCAACCTAGATGCCCTTCAGTAGATGAATGGATAAATCACACTTTTGCATGTAATTTATCATCTTAAGGAGAGACTGCTTCTACATCTTTCATCCTATATGACAAACCCTTATTTTTTGTTTCTCTGTTTGCTGAATAAACGTATTCCTGGAAATAGGATACTCACAGCAAATCTGGGTTTAAATTCCACTTTTTACATTTCAAATATAATAAAAACTTTGTTTTTACTAGTCATTTTCTAAAACTGAGTGATGTTCGTGCACACTGATATTTTGGTGCCTTTAAGTAAATTGAGACTTGATGTGGTAGTTTTTGTGTCTAATTGACTTATCCATTAGATTATTCATTTATAAACATGTGCATTGCAGTTTTTATTCATTTATTTATTTATTTTGTTGGTCTTGGGGCTTGAACTATGGGCTTGGGTGCTATTCCTCACCTCTTCAGCTCAATGAGAACTCACTGCTGCTTGAGCCACAGCACGATTTCCGGCTTTCTAGTGGTTTATTGGAGATAAGCGTCTCACAGACTCTCCTACCCAGGATGGCTTTGATCTCAGCCTATTGAGTACCTAAGATTACAGGCGTGATCAACTTACACTCGGCTTTTAAAAATTTATTTGTATAAAATAGTCCCCAAGGATTTACTTCAAATTGATAATGGGAGAGTTTTTCTTCCTGTTCCAAACTTTATATTTATTTCAGGAAAAGCACTAGAAATACATGTTGTTTACTTGAGCAACATAAAAGATGGAAACATATTTCTAAAGAGAATGGATTTATTGATTAAAACATAGAAAAGAGTAAAATTATCAAGTTTCTAGCTTGGTACTACATAAATTTCATAAGAATGTAGCTCATGATGAGAATCAGAGATAAATTCATATTAATATTACAGAGATTTACATCACAATATGAGCAATATAGGTATATTAAGGAATTGGTCATTCAAAGCCCTAGATACCTAATGGATGAAGAATGGAATTCAAACAAGTAGAGGTAAGCAATTTAACATGCAGCTATTATGACTGTATAATACAAATATGAAAGAAATGGAGCTTTTTCCTTTCTGAAGAAGAAAGTTTAGCAAGTAAGTTCAATGTAAGGCATCAGTTGAAATGAATCTAAAGTCTTTTACTCCAAGATATCCAGAGTACTCTACTCATCTTCTGAAAAGTAAATAAGTAATTATATTAATTACCTTTGCTTAATATTAATTTACTTGTAGCAAATAGGTTAAAATGTCTGTTCTCTTTCTTTCAATGTAGTAACATACATTTCATATTCTATCTCTCTTCATACAAGCCTGACATCACTATTTCAAAGTAACATAAACAGAAAAACAAAAATCACCTGGCACAATAATCACAAATCCTAAATTATGTGAAAAAACCTATAATATAAAAATTAAGGGGCTGGGAAGGTGGCTCAGTGGTAGAGTGCTTATCTTGCATTCCTGAGGCCCTGGGTTTGAATACTCAGCACCACATAAGCAAAAAGAAAAAAGCCAGAAGTGGCAATGTGGCTCAAGTTATAGAGCACTAGCCTTGAGCTGAAGAGCTGATGGACAGTGCCCAGGCCTAGAGTTCAGGCCCCACGACTGGAACCCCCCCCCCCAAATGAAACCTGGTGGTTCCGCGAAGATGGACGAGAAGCTGGAGGCTAAACAAGCTCTCACATAGAAAGCAGTTTTAGTGTTCCCGTGAACAGTCCTAGGCCAAAGAATTACACTAAGTGTGCCACCATAGTACAGAGAGTTTGGCTAGAGAGGGAAAATGCAGGCAAGGAGACAGATCTGAGCACTTGCCAGCAGTCATGGGTGAAGCAGCAGTGGTGGCAACCATACTCATCATACCTACAATACAGAAAGTCCCGGACAAAGGTGCCAGATAGAGCGAGCAAGTGCATTCTACACAATATCAGCAAGAACTGACAAGGAGCAGATATCTTCATCCTGCAGATAGCAGACCACAGATTACCCAGGAACCAAGATTCCGGGTGTGAGTAGAACCCTGACATCCTTACTCCTTCTCAGGGAGCAGAAGAGGGAAGGCCACTCCTCCAGCGCCACAACTTAAGATCTCCATCTTTTTGTGTGTGTGAGAATACCATACAGAGGAGTTACAATTACATGGGCAAGATAATGAGTACATTTCTTATCAAGCATTGTTGTCTCCTTTTGTTTCCCCTTACCATCCCTTCCCATACTCTTCCCCCCCCCCAACGTTCCCCTTAACACCTACCGTAGTTGCTAAGTTCGTTTTTTGACATAACAACTTGTACATCTCATTGTTGCAATGGGTCCACCTGCATGCATAGCTAAACAATTTGTTTTTACCCTTCCCCTCCACAAATTATACCAACATCAAATACAGTGAAAGCATAGGTTATAGTATGGGGGAGGGACATACAAAACAACAAAGAAATCATCTTATAAATATGTTAGAAACATTTGCATGAAAGAAAAAAAAACATTTGAATAGTTATCTTGGGGTTCATTTCTGTAACATCAACTTATCTGAACTTTTCTGCTTGACTCAGACATATACTTGATATTGCAAATAAGGGAAACCATGGGACCTATGTTTCTGTGGGCCTGGCTTACTTCACTTAATATAATTTTTTCCAAATCTTTCCATTTCCTAACAAATGGGGTAATATCATTCTTTCTGATCGAGGCATAGAATTCCATTATGGATATATAACACATTTTCTAGATCCATTCATCTACTGAGGTGCATCTAGGTTGGTTTCATACCTTAGCTGTGGTAAATAATGCTGCAATAAACACAGTCATGCTGGTAGCTTTACTGTGGTCTTGTTTGTGATCATTTGGGTAAATGCCCAAAAGTGGGATTGCTGGATCATAGGGGAGCTCTATGTGGAGTCTTCTGAGGAACCTCAATACTACTTTCCAAAGTGGTTGACCAAGTTTACACTCCCACCCACAATGGAGTATGGTTCCCTTCTGTCCACATCCCCTTCAGCAGCTGTTGTTATTAGAGTTCTTGCTTATAGCCATTCTAACTGGGGTGAGGTGGTATCTCAATGTTGTTTTGATTTGCATTTCTTTTTTGGCTAGAGAGGTTGAATATTTCTTCATGTGTCTACTGGCCATCCTTCTTTCCTCTTCAGAGAAGTTTCTCTTTAAGTCTTTTCTGTATGCCAAAAATGAGAGAAGTGTTGCTGAAATCAGGAAAACAATTACATTCAGAATAGCAACAAAAAAAATAAAATACCAAGGAATTAACTTAACCAAAGAAGTGAAGGACCTCTATGATGAAAACTTTAAAAACCTGAAAAAGGAATGCAAAACAGAACTTAGGAAGTGGGAAAAACTCCCATGCTTGTTCCTTGATTGGAAAAATCAACATTGTGAAAATGGCAATACTTCCCAAGGCTATCTACAAATTCAGTGCAATACCTGTCAATATTCCAACCGCATTCTTCAAGGAAATAGAAGAAGCAATCCAAAAATTCATATGTTACAATAAAAGACCCTGAATAGCAAAAACAATCCTTAACAGAAAGAACAGTGCTGGAGGAATATCAATACCAAATATCAAACTCGAACAATGGAATAGAATTGAAAACCTAAAAATGAACCTAAAGACCTATAGCTATCTAATCTTCAATAAGGGAGCTAAAAAAAAAATAGAATAGAAGAAAGACAGCTTCATCAGTAAATTGTGCTTGCAAAATTGGTTAACTACTTTTAGAAAACTAAAGCTAGATCCTTATATATCACCCTGCTCCAGAATCAACTCCAAATGGATCAATGTCAAAGCAGATACTCTGAAAACATTACAGAATGGAATTGGAGAAACCCTAGGTCTCCTTGGCACAGGCTGAAATTTTCTTAATAGAGACCCAGAAACACAACAAATCAAAGAAAGGTTGGACAAATGGGATTGTTTCATATGTAAAACATACCTGGAACTTAAAAAACCAAATCCCCCAAAAACAAATCTTCAAAGAAACAAGATCTCCATCTTGATGGAAATCTAGCTAGCTGTCCGGCTGAGCAGCTAGCTTCAACTCAGGCCTTGGAAGAAAATAAAAGAGTCATTTAGCAAGTCACAGGAACCTGACCTGACCTGCCATAATCAGCTCCACCTAGGGGAAAGTAACCAAGCCCAGGCAGTAGAAGCTCCTCCCCCTCAGGAGTCGCTTTCTTCACTGTGTAAACAGAGCCAGAGGCTGCCCCTCCCTACAGCATATTAGACAATTAAAGGAAATTCAGTAAACATAAACCCTGACAATGGATCCAGGCTGGGCTCTGTGAGTGTCTCAGAAGCTAGCCCCCCAAGGAAAACCTATAGCTTGCTGAAAGGCCTCAACTCTACCCAGAACCAAGCCTAATCACAGCATCTCCCAACTAGAGGAGAGAGCCATCTTCTTGTTTTGTGATACTCAAAGCAGATTTCCCTCACACTGAACTAGCCTGGGAGGAGGATTACAAAATCCTGGGTAAAGCAGAGCATTTTTCTGCCTGCTCAGACAAACTGACTTAAGAAACCAATCAAAGCACGTGAAAACCAAACACCATAGCAGACCAGAGACTCAACCAAGAGAGTTGATACAGACAAAAGTGAGAAACAGGATCTTCCCCTCCACCTCCCCCGATAAAAAAACAAATCAAAGAACTATTTTTTACCTATTTTTTATTTTTAATTTTTTAAAAATTGTTTTCTATTAATCTTTTATTTTTCCTCTTAAAATTTTTATTTAGGTGTATATGTATGTGTGCTGTTTTTGTCTCTACTGACCTTTCAGTCCTTTTTTTTCTTTCTCATTTTCTTCATTTTTCTTCTCTTTTGTCCTTTTGTGCACGACTTAATTGCTGTTCTGCTCATCCTCAGATATATCCGTCGTCAATTATTACACCTTATCTACCATACTGTACACACTTAATACAGAAATTTATTACTCAATTCAAATACTCTCAGGCTTAAATTCCTTAGTAGCAGTATTATATCTTTATGCCTATATATTTTTTTAAGAATGAGATGTACAAGTCATTATGTGGAAAAAGGAACTTTAGAATTTTGGTGGGTGGAAGGTTTGGGTGGGGGGGTGGGAGGAGGATGGGAAGGGATGGGAATGGGAAACAAAGAAGGAGGCTACAATGCTTGATAAGAAATGTACTCATTATCTTGCCCATGTAATTGTAACCCCTCTGTACAGTATTTTCACAATAAAAAAAGGAATTTTTATTTTTTAGTTTTTCAAGTGTCCTTTTAATCCCACTCCTCCTCTCATCCTATCCTCATTCTCTCAATTTCACCTTTAAAATTAGATAATCTTCAAGTTTCAATTTTTAAATTAATTTTTTGTTTTTCCATTTTTTCTCGTCTCTTTTTTTTCTCTCTCCTATCATTCTGTCCAGCATATTTCCCTCTTTGAGATTTGGACTTGGTTAATTTCACTCTCTTTGGCATTTCCCGATCCATTTAATCCTAATTTTCACCATATTTCTCCCTAAACATAATAATTTCTGGTTTGCCAAATTCTTCCTTGCTGCTCTTAGCCCATTAATCCATAGTTGTTTGATGTTGAATAGATTTTATCTGATAAACTAGATTGTATCTGCAGACTTTTCACTGTGCAACTATAGGACTCTGGTTGATGCTTGCCTTAAAATAGTTTTCTAGCACAAAATTGGTGTTACTTTCATACCAAATGGGCAGAAAAATCCGGAAAAATGGCAAATCCGGGTATCTCCACTCCCACTCATGGTAATCAGGTGACAGAACAAATAATGAATAATCTAGAGGAGAGTTCCCAAAAAGCTGTACAAACAATACTGGTAAAGATGGTGAATGTAAAGATCGAAAACCTTCAAAGACTGAGTGTGAGCCTGATAGGGAGAGAGAGGATGCAAACCAAAGATCAAAACAGCAATCTCTTAAGTGTGAGGAAGCTACTCAATGAGTGATTCAGGAATTGCATGAGCAGGTTGAGAACACTCAAAGAGAAATAAATGAATTGTGTAAGCAGGCTGAGAACAGTCAAAGTGATAGATAAGGATTGCGTGAGCAGGCTGAGAACAGTCAAAAAGAACTATAGGAATTGCTTGAACATGAGGAAGCTAATCAAAGAGTAAAACAGGAATTGCGAGAGCGGGATGAGAATAGACAAAGATTGATAGAGGAATTCATGTAATACATAAGCAGAAAACTGAAAAAATTCAGGGAGACCACAAAAAGAATGGTTAATGGAGCCACACAGAAGGAATAAAAGTCCAAGGAAACCATAAACAATCAACTAAGTGATTTGAGAATAAACACGGAACACCAAAGTAAAGAAGTAAAAAAATTATACAAGATCTAAAAAAAGCTCCAACAAAGAATTGGAAGCCATCAAAACTAAAGCCATTTCCTCTTAACTCTGGAACAAAACAAGGATGTCCACTCTCTCCACATCTCTTCAATGAAGTATTAGAATGTCTAGCTACAACAATAAGACAAGATGCAAACATAAAGGGTATCCAAATAGAGAAAGAAGAAGTAAAACTCTCCCTCTTTGCAGATGACATGATCTTGTATTTAAAAAATCCCATAGACTCCACTCCCAAATTACTAAAGCTGATTCAAAATTTGGCAAAGTAGCAGAGTGTAAAATTGACCTCCAAAAATCAATGGCTTTTCTGTACGCCAACAATGAGAAAATTGGGGCTGAAATTAGGAAAGCACCTCCATTTGTAATAGCCCCACAAAAAATAAAATACCTAGTAATTAACTTAACTAAAGAAGTGAAGGACCTCTATGATGAAAACTTTAAAAGCTTGAAAAAGGATATCAAACCTGAACTAAGAAAATGGCAAAAACTCCTATGCTCCTGGATTAGAAAGATCAACATCGTGAAAATGGAAATACTTCCCAAGGCTATCTACAAATTCAATGCGATACCTATCAAAATTCCAAACTCATTCTTCAAGGAAATAGAAGAGACAATCCAAAAATACATATGGAACAATAAAAGACCACGAATAGCAAAAACGCTCCTCAACGGAAAGAACACTGCTGGAGGAATATCAATACCAAATTTCAAACTCTACAATAAAGCCATAGAAACCAAAATAGCTTGGTACTGGCACAAGAACAGACCTCGGGACCAATGGAATAGAATTGAAAACCCAGAAATGAACCTACAGATATATAGCCATCTAATCTTCGATAAGGGAGCTCAAAAAATATAATGGAAGAAAGACAGCCTGTTCAGTAAATGGTTCTGGCAAAATTGGTTAATTACTTGTAGAAAACTAAAGCTAGATCCTTATATATCACCCTGCACCAAAATCAACTCCAAAATGGATCAAAGACCTCAGAGTCAAAGCAGACACTCTGAGAACATTACAGGATGGAATAGTAGAAACCCTAGGTCTTGTTGGCACAGGCTGAAATTTTCTTAATAAAGACCCAGAAACACGACAAATCAAACAAAGGTTGGACAAATGGGATTGCTTCAAGTTGCAGAGTTTCTGCATGGCAAATGACATAGCTAGAAGATCAATAGAAAGCTCACGTAGAAAATCTTCACTAGCCATAAAACGGACTAGGGTCTCTTGGAACTCATAATATTAAATTCCCCAACAGGAAATCCTCAGAGAAACAACTCCCCAATAAATAAGTGGTCTAAAGACTTAAAGAGTTCTTGTTTATAGCTATTCTAACTGGGGTGAGGTGGTATCTCAGTGTTGTTTTGTTTTCCATTTCTTTTACAGCTAGGGAGGGTGAGCATTTCTTCATGTGTCTATTGGTCATCGTATTTTGTTCTTCAGAGAAGTTTCTCTTCAAGTCTTTAGCCCACTTATTTACTGGGCAGTTGTTTCTTTGATGATTTGTTATTGGGGGATTTAATTTTTTTAGTTGCAAATATATTTTATATATGAGACCCTTGTCCGTTGTATGGCTAGTGAAGATCTTCTCCCTATCTGTGGGCTTTCTATTGATCTTGCTAGCTATGTCCTTTGCTATGCAGAAGCTCTGCAACTTCATGCAATCCCATTTGTCCAACCTTTCTTTGATTTGTTGTTTCCGGGACTCAATTAAGACAATTTCGGATGTGGTTCCGGGAAGATGGCGGAGCAGAAGCTGGAATCTGAACAAGCATTCGCATAGAAAGCAGTTTTAGAGTTCCAGTGAACAGTCCTAAGCCAGAGAATCACACCAAGTGTGCCATCACAAGACAGAGAGTTAGTCAAGAGAGGGGAAGCCAAGGAGACACATCTGAGGGCCTGCAGGGTCGCGGCGGTGACCACCGCCGCGGGGTCATACCTGAGACCCAGAGAGTCAGGGACGAAGGAGCCAGACGCAGCGGGCGAGCGGATTCTACTCAACACCAACAAGAACCGACAAGGAGCGGACATCTTCATCCTGCAGTTTGCAGACCAAAGACGACCCAGGATCCAAGACTCGGCGTGAGTACAAGCCCGACATCCTCACTCCTTCTCAGGGAGCAGAGGAGGGAAGGCCACCCCTCCCCCCCAGCACCGGTGATCTCCATCTTGGATACCGACAAAGCTCGGAGGAGCTGCTAGCTCCATCTCAGGCCTTGGAACAAAACGAGTCATTTCGCAGGTCACAAGAACTTAACGGTGAAGTGACCTGCCAGACTCAGCTCCATCCAGGGAAAAGTCACCCAGCTCAGGCGCCAGCCATTGGAGTGCCTTGCCTCACTGGGTAACCAGAGCCAGAGGCTGCCCCTCCCTCTAGCAGCCACCACACTCAATTGAAAAACAGAAACCCTGAGAATGGCTCCAGGCTGGGAGCTGTGAGCTTTATCACAAAATAGCCCCAGGGAAAAGCTATTGTTTGTTGAAAGGCCTCACCTCTACCCAGAACCTAGCCTCATCACCGCATCCCCCTCTTTTGTGATTCTCAAAGCAGATCACCCTCCGAGAAAACTAACCTGGGAGGGGGATCTCAAAATCTTGGGTAAAGCAGAGCATTTTTCTGCCTCTTCCAACCAACCGACTTAAGAAACCAATCAAGCCACAGGACCTCAAGCTGACCAGAGATTCCAACAAGAGACTGGTTACAGACAAAAGGGAGATACAGGATTCTTCCCACCCCTCCCCCCCCCAAAAAAAATCAAAAGACTTTTTTTTCTTTTTTTTTCTTCTGCTTCTTTTGTTTTTTTTGTTTGTTTTTTGTTTTTTTGTTACCTTATATATATATATATATACATAAATTTTTTTCTCTTCTAAAACTTTTATTAATCTTTAATTTTTGCCTCTTCTGAAAAAATAATTGTTTTGCAGTAACGTTTTTTTTCTCTCCTCTTATAATTTTTATTTTAGGAATATGTGAATGAGCGTTTTCCTTTCTTTTCTTGTCTTCTTTCTTTCTTAATTATCTTTTTGTTTTTTGTCTAGCTCTACTGAACTTCTGATCTTTTCTTCTCCCCTTCCCATCCTTAAAGTTTTTCACATCTCCTCTATGTCCCTCCCTTTCTCTAAACATATTCACATTCCTCTCTAAATAGACGGTCTTTTAATCTCTATAATAACATTAACTTTTACGTTTCTATTTTTTTATGGTCTCTTTTCATTCCCCTTTCCGTCTCTTCTTTTTCTCTCTCTCTCTACTTGCATCCTACCCAACCCATTTCCTGCATTGTGATTAGAACATAGTTAACTCTCCCTGTGCCTCCCCACACCAATCTATTCCTATTTTTTACCCACATATCTCCCGAATCCTAATAATTTCTGGTTTTCCAAATTTTTTACTGCGGTTCGAAGTCCTTTAACATATAGTTGTTTGATGTCGAATAGATGTATCTGTTGAACTAGATTGTATCTGTATACTATTGACTGTACAAATGCAAACTTTGGTTGATGGTTGCCTTCAGATAGTGTTCTAGCACAAAACTGGTGCTATCTTCATCTCAAATGGGCAGAGTAAGCCGGAAAAACACAAGAAAAACGGCAAATTCGGGCATCTCAATTCCCAATCTTGATAATCAGGGATTAGAACAGATAAAGAATAATCCAGAGGAGAGTTCCCAAATAGCTCTACAATCACTACTAGCAAACATGATAAATGAGAAGTTTGACAATGTACAAAGGACTCTGTATGAGCGTAATAGGGAGAGAGAGGAGGCATCCCAGAAGTTTATATAGGAATATCATAAGCGTGAGGAAGCTACTCAAAAACTGATAGAGGATTTGCGTGAACAACTTGAGAATACTCAAAGAGAAAGGGAGGAATGGCGTGAGCAGGCTGAGAACACTCAAAGAGAACTGCAGGAATCCCACGAACGGGAAGAAAGAGAACTGCAGGAATCCCACAGACGGGAGAAAGCTATTCAAAGAGTAATTCAGGAATTGAGAGACCAGGTAGAGAATACACAAAGATGAAGTCAGGGAGACCACAAAAGGAATGCTGAATGGAACCCAACAGAAGGAATGGGAGTCCAAAGAAACCATAACCAATCAACTAAGTGATTTGAGAACAAACACTGAACACCAAATTAAGGAAGTAAAGAAATTCATACAAGACCTAAAACAAAGCTTCAACAAAGAACTTGAAGCCATCAAAGCTGACCAATTAGAAGGAAAACAGATAAAAAACAAAGTAGAGAGTATTGACAGCAGGTTAGACCATGCAGAAGATCGAATCTCAGGGATTGAAGACAGCCTAGATATTATAGAGAAAGAACATACAACCATCCAAGACAAGTCCAAGAAATATGAGAGGTCTATCCAACACCTGGAAGACACCATCAGAAGGCCCAATCGAAGGACAATGTGTGTAGAGGAGCATCTAGAAACAGAAGTTAATGGTCTAGGAAATTTGTTTAACAGGATCCTAGCAGAGAACTTCCCAAACATACAAAAAGATAGGCCTATTCAGATACAAGAAGCTTTTAGAACCCCAAATAGACCAGACCAGAATAGGATATCCCACCGTCACTTTATAATCCACATAGGATCAACCCAGACCAAGGAAAAGATCCTTAAAGCTGTCAGGGAGAAAAGGGTAATCACCTATACAGGGAAACCAATTAGAATCACCTCAGATTTCTCAGCAGAGACAATCAAAGCAAGAAGAGCCTGGAATGACGTATGCCATGTCCTAAAAACAAACAACTATCAACCAAGAATACTGTACCCAGCTAAACTCTCCTTCATAACTGAAGGCCAAATAAAAACCTTCCATAGCAAAGAAAAATTGAAACAATACATCTCCACCAAACCAGCCCTACAAAAGATTCTTAAAGATGTCCTACACATAGAAAACCAACAAGAACGCAACAAAGGCCAAGACACTGCACCCAAACTGAGAATCCAAGAACCTTAGGAAGAACCCAGTTTTCGCAGCCCCCAAGAAGGTAGATAACATGGCAGGAACTCCCAAGTACCTCTCAGTCCTATCTCTTAACGTTAACGGACTGAACTCTCCAATTAAGCGACATAGACTCTCTAGTTGGATTAAAAAACAAGACCCTTCTATCTGCTACCTTCAGGAGTCACATCTTGCCCGTGAAAACAAACACATTTTCAATGTTAAAGGCTGGAACAAAATCTACCAAGCAAACGGCCCCCATAAACAGGCGGGGGTTGCAATCCTAATATCAGATAAAATAGACTTCAAATTAAAATTCGTGAGAAGAGATACAGAAGGTCACTACATACTAATTAAAGGATCTCTCCTTCAGGAGGATATTACAATTCTAAATATCTATTCGCCAAACAAAGGAGCACCCAAATTTATCAAAGAAACACTACTTTCCCTCAAATCTCATATAGATCCAAAGGCATTAATTGTTGGGAATTTTAACACACCACTCTCCCCACTAGATAGATCAACTGGGCAAAAACTCAACAGAGAAATCGCAGATCTAAACAGCTGCATAGATCAACTAGACTTAACAGACATTTACCGAACATTTCACCCAGCAGCCTCAGAATACACGTTCTTCTCAGCAGCACATGGAACGTTTTCTAAAATAGACCACATTCTAGGCCACAAAGCAAACTTGTCTAAATTCAGAAACATTGAAGTTATACATTGCATTCTCTCTGACCACAAGGGAATAAAATTAGAACTCAACACCAAAAGCCACCAAGAAAGTCCGGTATCACATGGAGGCTGAACAACACACTGCTGAATCATGTGTGGGTCATGGAAGAGATTAGAAAGGAAATTCAAATATTCATGCTATTCAACAAAAATGAACACACAAATTACCAGCTCCTCTGGGACACAGCAAAGGCAGTACTCAGAGGCAAGTTTATAGCTCTGAGCTCCTACATCCACAAATTGGAGAGATCGGAAACTTACAATTTAATGACACATCTAAACCTCCTTGAAAAAGAGCAGCAAGATAAACCCCAATCCAGTAGACGGAAAGAAATAATCAAAATTAAATCAGAATTAAATGAATTAGAATCCACAAAAACTATAGGAAGAATCAACAAAACAAAGAGTTGGTTCTTTGAAAAACTTAACAAAATTGACAGACCTTAGCAAACCTTATCAGAAAAAGGAGAGAAGACACCCAAATTAATAAACTCAGAGATGAGAACGGAAACATCACCACGGAAACAACCAAGATTCAGAACATTATAAGGGAATACTTCTCAAAACTTTATGCTAATAAGT